>NC_092333.1:228316818-228633409 GCF_046630445.1 Rutidosis leptorrhynchoides | reverse complement strand
ATATATCTCATGTTATTTCCCTGGACTTTAAAGGGAGAAGCCAAAGATTGGTTGGAATCGTTACCTGAAGGGGCGATCGATACATGGGATGTTTTAGTTGACAAATTTCTTAAACAATTCTTTCCTGCATCTAAAGCCGTAAGACTTCAAGCAGAAATTGTTACGTTCACACAGAAGCCAAATGAAACTCTATATGAGGCGTGGACAAGATATGGAAAGTTATTAAGAGGATGTCCGCAACATGGTTTAGACACCTGTCAAATAGTACAAATATTCTACCAAGGATGAGACATCACTACAAGAAAAGACATAGATATAGCAGCTGGTGGTTCTATTATGAAGAAAACCGAAACTGATGCTTACAAAATTATTGATAATACTGCTTCCCACTCACATGAGTGGCACCAAGAAAAAGATATCATTAGATCATCTAAAGCAGCTAGAGCCGATTCTAGCCATGACTTAGATTCCATTTCCGCAAAGATAGATGCTGTGGAGAGACGAATGGAAAAGATGACTAAGGATATTCACTCAATACGAATTAGTTGTGAGCAGTGTGGAGGACCACATTTGACAAAAGATTGTCTCAGTATTGAATTAACAATGGAACAAAGAGAGAATATTTCATACATAAACCAAAGGCCTGGAAATAATTATCAGAATAATTATCAACCGCCAAGACCGATTTACAATCAAAACCAGAATTATAACCGAAATATTCCATACATCAACAAACAAGGTCCTAGCAATCAACAAGTATCCAATAATACTTACAATCAGCAAAGACCTAATTTTCAAAACAAACCACCACAACAAACCGATGATAAAAAGCCGAATTTAGAAGATATAATGACGAAGCTAGTTGAAACTCAAACGCAGTTTTTCACATCTCAGAAACAAACCAATGAACAAAATGCTCAAGCATTTAGAAATCAACAAGCTTCTATTCAAAATCTGGAACAAGAAGTGAGTAACCTAGCAAGGTTAATAGGTGAAAGAAAACCGGGAAGTCTACCTAGTGATACAAATGCTAACCCCCGGAATGAAACAGCTAAAGCTATTACCACAAGAAGTGGTACAACACTTAAACCACCTGAAATACCTGTAACTTCTGATGAAGCTATTCCTACTCCACAAGAACCACAACCTGATCAAGATAAGGAAAAAGAACCGGTAGTTGAAAAGATTAATGAAGATAACACAGCTAAGGCTAAACCTTATGTTAAACCATATCAACCACCACTTCCTTATCCGAGTAAAATGAAGAAAGAAAAACTTGAAGCCGAGCAATCCAAATTCTTGGATATGTTTAAACAGATAAATGTAAATCTTCCTTTCATTGATGTGATTTCAGGAATGCCTAGATATGCTAAATTCTTGAAAGATCTAATCTCAAATAGAAAGAAAATGGAAGAACTCTCGGCTGTTACTATGAATGCTAATTGTTCAGCAGTGCTGTTGAATAAGATACCAGAAAAATTATCTGATCCAGGAAGTTTCACAATTCCATGTTTTCTGGGTAGTCTTAGTTCAATAGAAGCATTGGCAGACTTAGGTGCTAGTATAAATCTAATGTCGTATTCACTATATGCTAAACTAGACCTTGGAGAATTGAAACCAACCAGAATAAGCATACAACTAGCCGATAGATCAATAAAATATCCTAGAGGGATAATGGAGAACATGCTAGTTAAAGTTGGTACTTTAGTATTTCCAGTAGATTTTGTTGTTTTGGACATGGAAGAAGATTCTCAAGTTCCTCTCATATTAGGAAGACCATTCTTAAACACGGCTAAAGCAATGATAGACGTGTTCGGTAAGAAACTGACCCTAAGTATAGAGGATGAGAGTGTTACCTTTTCAGTTGATAGAGCAATGCAACAACCACAATCTGCAGATGATACATGTTATTATATTCAAACTATAGATGCACATGCAGAATTATTAGAAGAATTTCCAGAATTACAAGAAACAGGAGAATGTTCTTTAGGAGAAGGTAATGAACCAATTGATGAAGCTGAAATGTTAGCTACACTTATAGCTAATGGATATGAACCAACAACAGAAGAAATTCAAATGCTAAAAGAAGAAGACAGATATCGATACAAATCATCGATAGAAGAACCTCCGAAATTAGAGTTAAAGCCACTTCCAAACCATTTGGAATACGCTTATTTACATGGTGAATCTGAATTACCTGTAATAATATCATCTTCTCTTACTGAAAATGAGAAATCACAACTCATTTCTGTGTTGAAAGCTCATAAACCAGCCATTGCATGGAAGATTCATGATATTAAAGGAATAAGTCCTTCGTATTGCACACATAAAATCCTTATGGAAGAAGGTCATAAAACGTATGTGCAACGCCAACGAAGACTAAATCCTAATATGCAAGATGTAGTTAAGAAAGAGATTATTAAACTGCTAGATGCAGGTTTAATTTATCCAATTTCTGATAGTCCATGGGTAAGCCCAGTTCAATGTGTGCCTAAGAAGGGTGGCATGACTGTCATTACAAATGAGAAAAATGAGCTTATTCCTACTAGGACTGTAACAGGATGGCGTGTATGTATTGATTATAGAAAATTAAATGACGCCACAAGAAAAGATCACTTTCCCTTACCTTTCATAGATCAAATGTTGGAAAGATTAGCCGAAAATAGTTACTATTGTTTTCTAGATGGATTTTCCGGATATTTTCAAATTCCAATAGCACCCGAGGACCAAGAGAAAACCACATTCACGTGCCCTTATGGTACTTTTGCTTACAAACGCATGCCATTTGGACTTTGTAACGCCCCTGCAACCTTTCAAAGGTGTATGATGGCGATTTTTCACGACATGATAGAAGAATGCATGGAAGTTTTCATGGATGACTTTTCAGTCTTCGGTGATACATTTAAATCATGTCTAGTTAATCTGGAACGAATGCTAATTAGATGCGAAAAATCAAATCTAGTACTTAATTGGGAGAAATGCCATTTCATGGTTAAAGAAGGCATCGTTCTTGGACATAAAATTTCAAAAGAAGGAATTGAAGTGGATAGAGCTAAAGTAGATGTAATTGCAAAACTTCCACATCCCACCAATGTTAGAGGAGTTAGGAGTTTTCTAGGGCATGTCGGTTTTTACCGACGTTTCATAAAAGATTTTTCTAAAATTGCCACTCCTATGAATAAACTCCTAGAAAAGGATGCGCCATTCATCTTTTCAGATGAGTGTATCAAATCTTTTAATATTCTTAAAAAGAAACTCACTAATGCGCCGATCATGATAACACCAAATTGGAATCTACCATTTGAACTAATGTGCGATGCAAGTGATTTTGCAATGGGAGCCGTTTTAGGACAAAGGATTGAAAAACGATTTCAACCTATATATTATGCTAGTAAGACGTTACAAGGAGCACAAACGAACTATACAACTACTGAAAAAGAACTCCTTGCTATTGTCTTTGCTTTTGACAAATTTCGATCATATCTCGTTCTAGCAAAAACGGTGGTCTATACCGACCATTCTGCTCTTAGATACCTATTTTCGAAACAAGATGCCAAACCACGATTAATTTGTTGGATCTTACTCTTACAAGAGTTTGATATTGAAATCTGAGACAAAAAGGGAGCAGAAAATCTCGCCGCTGATCATCTTTCTCGTCTTGAAAATCCTGAGTTAGAAGTTCTAAATGAATCGGCCATACAAGACAACTTTCCTGATGAATATCTATTGAAGATAAATTATAATGAAATCCCATGGTTTGCAGACTATGCAAACTATTTAGTATGTGGATTCCTTGAAAAAGGATTATCGTACCAAAGACGAAAGAAATTCTTCAGTGATATAAAACACTATTTCTGGGAAGATCCACATCTGTTTAAAAGTTGTCCCGATGGAATAATACGCCGATGTGTATTTGGAGATGAAGCTAGTAAAATATTAAACCATTGTCACACAGGACCAACAGGAGGGCATTATGGGCCTCAACTAACAGCAAGAAAAGTTTATGAAGCTGGATTCTATTGGCCTACAATTTACAAAGACGCACACCTTCTTTGCAAATCCTGTGATTCATGTCAAAGGGCCGGAAAAATAAGTCAACGTGATGAAATGCCACAAAATGTCATCCAAGTATGTGAAGTATTTGACATTTGGGGTATTGACTTTATGGGTCCATTTCCAAAATCTAATAATAATCTATATATACTCGTAGCCATTGATTATGTATCTAAATGGGCTGAAGCACAAGCTCTCCCAACTAACTATGCACGAGTTGTAGTCAATTTTTTAAAATGTCTTTTTGCAAGGTTTGAAACACCGAAAGCTTTAATAAGTGATCGGGGTACTCATTTCTGTAATAATCAACTTGAGAAAGTTCTTAAAAGATATGGAGTAACTCATAAAATCTCCACCGCATATCATCCACAAACAAGTGGACAAGTTGAAAATACCAACCGAGCTTTAAAACGTATTCTAGAGAAAACCGTAGGATCAAATCAAAAGGAATGGTCCATTAAATTGGAGGATGCACTCTGGGCTTTTAGAACAGCCTACAAAACTCCAATTGGAACCACACCTTTTAGACTTGTTTATGGAAAAGCATGTCATCTTCCAGTAGAAATTGAACACAAAGCATTTTGGGCTTTGAAGACATGTAATCTTGATTTACATGAAGCCGGACGTCTACGATTAAGTCAACTAAATGAATTAGAAGAACTAAGACATGAAGCATACGAAAATTCGTTAATCTATAAAGAAAGAACGAAGAAATGGCATGATAAAAGAATCAGAAGTTCAAAAGAATTTAAAGAAGGAGACAGAGTTCTTCTTTTCAATTCACGATTCAAGCTATTTCCTGGAAAATTGAAATCAAGATGGTCTGGACCATTCATAGTCAAAAGAGTTTTCCCATACGGAACGATAGAATTAATAAATTCAAATGGGATTGAATTTAAAGTTAATGGTCACAGAGTTAAACATTAGATACATGGTCCGATGGAAGTCGACAACGAAGTTAATCACAATTTCGACACCACAGCTAACTAAGTGTGGGGAGAATCAAGTCTTTAAAGGATAATATGTATTTCTGTTAGAGTTAGATTGTCTGTTTTCGTGTAGTTCTCGAAAATGGAACCCGAATGGTCTTTCCCTAGCAGACCCTAAAGAACTAGTCTTCTCCCCCCATTCTGAATTTTTATTTTTTTAGGTTTTTACAAAATGAAGACTGCCTGTGAACTAAACCATGGTCTAATGCTACACGCTTTGATCACTAAAAGAAATAATGACATACTACCGAGTGAAATAGTATCAGTAATCAGAGAAAGAATGGACGGAGTTAGAAAAGAATCCAGATGCGAAGATAATAAGATACAATTTGGTAAAGGAAAATCAAAATCCGCAGCGAAAAGAAGAGCACGACACCTAGAAAGATGTCACAAATGCGGAAAATGGTCACATGGAGGTAAATGTTCAAATAATCAAACCTATTCAAATACCGAATTTGTTACTTTATGCAGAGACGGACCGTTCATATGTTTAGAAGAAAAGACACTGAATGCTCGAGGTTACGCCTATGTAGCCATGGAAAACCAATTAAACCGACTATCTTATGAATGGGATAGATCATATAACTAAGAAATCTATTTCACAGGTATGTCTGTACAGTTTTTATTTTTATTTTTAACCTTTTGATAATAAACGCTAATTTGTTCGCTAAAAAGTATTAAATTGGTATTGAATAAAATTAGGTTTGGCGATCGAAATTATTGATATCATTCAAAAATTTATTACATCACTGCGAAATTTAACGTTTATTCTTAAGGTATAAATATCTTTAATCAATCAAACCAAAATATTTCAAAAATTCGTCATGAGTTAAATTAGGTCTTGGAACCGAAATTACTTTACCGAAAAGAGGGACGCATATTTTTGATAATATTTGATTGATTAAAGTGGGATAAAAAGACAAAAAGATTTTTAATTTTATTTTTACCATATTTTTAAAATTAATATTTAAATCTTAAATTAATATTGTAAACTTTGTAAAAACAATATATTTAAAATTGTAAATATTTGAAAAATTAATATAAGTTTGGTGTGAATTTATAATATGAATTTTTAAATTAAGTTTGGTGTGAATTTTTTAATTTTTAAAATATAAATTTTTAATTTTATGCATTTCAAATTTTAAGTTTGGTGTGAATTTTTAATATAAATTTTGAATTTTATATTTAAGTTATGTGAATTTAAAAACAAAAATTTACTTTATCTCATTAAGTTAAGAATATGATTTTTAAAATTCGTCGTAAGTTGAAGACTAGGTCTTTGAACCGAAATTGCTTTACCCGAGGTAGGGACGAGAACTTTTATTATCATTATTTTTAATCTTATTGAATTAAAGTATGCCAAAAACATTGAAAAAACCCAAAAATCTTAGCTTTTAAAACAATCGCTACAAAAAGACAAATTTTAAAATTTTGTCGAGGGACGGACTAGGACATCGATCCGAAACGACCTCGTCCTAAATAACAAGGGAAACAAAATTTTAAAATTAATTACTTAATTGTTTTAATAAGTTAATGATGATAAAAAAAAAAAAAAAAAAAAATACCAAACTCCGCGACTCGCGGAGTTTGGAGGGTTAATCCCCGCGACTCGCGGAGGGACCGAAAATCAGAAAAAAAAAATAAAAGAGCTGAACGATCAGTTTATGGACACACAACTCCACAACTCAAAAACACAGCAGCGAAAAAACCCCGAAAAAATCCGAAAAATACACCCCAAAATCACAATTTTTAACCGTTAATCACCAAATCTTTTGCTAAAATCATGTTGAGAAGGATGCTATCTAAGAATTACTCAAGAAAAACGGTAAATTTCTACACCTAAACACCATTTAATTCGAAATTTGGTGTTCTTGAGCAAATTTTTCCCCAAATTGATTTTGATGCTTTTTAGTGTAATTAGGCTTAAATTGTTTATGTATTATGCTTGTATAACCTAGATTGATGCTGTTTAACATGATTAGAAGCCTTAAACTTCAAATTTTGAATAATCTAGGGTTTGTGTTCTTGAGCAAATTTGGGGCTTTTTGATATAAACAGGTTATGGCCGATTTTTGTCATGAATTGTTGCTAAATTGAGTAGTGTAACATGTCTAGGTAGTTAAATGATCCAAACTTTGAGCCTAAACATGATTTTGAGAATTAAAGTGGACTTTTTCAAGTCTAAAATTCATGAACTTGATTTTTGAAAGATAATGCCATTTGAGACTTGTTTAATTTCTAGTAATGATTATTTTGACATGTTATTTGAGTTGAATGCTTATGAACTTGGCGAACATTTTCGTATATGCTTATTTGAAAAAGTGTAGATTTGATAAAAATGTGAAAATGAGCTTAAGTTTGATATAAATTGATAATGTCATTGTAATTATTTTGATTGATGATTTTGCTGACACTAATGCATATTTGGATGCACAAAAATTGTGTTTGATGTGTTTTGCAGAATGAAAGGGGTGAATCTTCATCCCAAGCCCGCAATGCTCCTGCTGAGAATTTGGAACAACAGGAGGTGGATAACTACTACAAGCAGGATGTACCTCATCCAGTCATGACCTTTTCCGATATGCACTTGGAAGAGTTGCACCCGAACCTGAGATTCGACAGACTTTGGATAGATTATCCAAAATATCAAAGGGGTTTGCATACTCTTCATTCTAAGGTTGTTGAGGTACCAAGGGTCATAGAATGGGGACCCTTAGAAGCTGTAGAATTGGCCGGGCCAATTAGGGAATTACTTGTACAGAGGTATGGTAATTCTTCTTTTAATGACTGGGTATGTTTATTCACCATACGTAGACCTGTATATAAAGTATGGTGTGAAGAATTGTTATGTAGTATAGAGTTGAATGATCGGGTAGCTAGTTTAACCGATCGTTCTTTTATTAGATTTTTGTTAGGCGGTTCGATGCGCCACATGTCTTTACTAGACATGGCTCAGGCTTTACGTATATATACGCCTGAGGAATTAGCGTCTGCCGATTGTAGAGGATTGATACTAAACAGTAGAAAGATAGATGAAAATTTTGATACACACGGTGTGTGGAGTCAAATGACAAGCCATCACCGTTTCAAAGGGGGAAATTACTCTTATTTGGATATAGATAGAGCCGAATTAAGAGTGATACATAGGTTTTTAGCTAATTCGATTACACAAAGGGGTAAAAACAAGGAAAAAGTAAATGAACAAGATTTGTTTTACCATATGTGTATTCGAGACCCACAAAGCGCTGTAAGTATACCATATTGTGTGGGTTATTATTTATCAGCTATGGTTCGGGGGATGCGACCACATAGCATAATAGGAGGTGGTATTTTTATTACTTTGATTGGTGAATATCTCGGTGTGGATATAAGTCGGGGGGGATTATTACTAGAAGAGCCGGAACCCCGCGATACTATAGGTTTAAATGTATACCATGGTGCGAAAGTTTTGAAGAGGCGAAATAACGCCGCAGTACGATACCATGGTAGACATCCACAGGTGGAGAGAAACCAGCAGCAAGGTAATGTAGGAGGGGGGAATGAGATGCAAGAAATGCATAGGTTTATAGCTTCTCAGGAATACGAAAATGCTAGACAGAGAGCATTTGAAGATTGGCAAGTTCATCAGAACCAGATCATAGCTCATTGCCAACATATAGGTAGAAACTATATTCCTACACCGAAACCCATCTTCCCTCCTTGGTCTATAGAGATGCAGCCACCATATCCTACGTATGACCCTGCCGAAGCATTCTATAGCACCTATGGTTATGCCTGGAACCCCTATTGGTACCAATATCATCCTTAGTTTACTTATTATTTTTTTATTTTGTAATTTGTAATTATTGATATGTTTAATACTTTTGTTAATATTGTAATCATTTTTATAATTATCTAACTTTTATTCTTAGATTTTAATAATTTTTGAATGTGGGGTAATATACCAAACTTCAAAAATATGTATATATATTTGCAGTTTATCTTATGTACACAACAGGGTAAAACAACGCATTTTCAAAGACTGGCATTAAGTTCAGCAAAAGCAACTAATTTTGATGACAAGATGCAAAATATATGTGAAATAACAACAAGAAGGAATGAACAAATGATGTGCACCATTTATCATTCAGCAAACAAACGCCAATATATTTGGAAACTTTGGTAAAAATTTAATCATTTTCACACAAATCACCCTCAATAATTTAAATTGTTACTGATTTCTTGCAAATGAGGGCATTACAAGATCTTAAGTGTGGGAAGGGGTTAAATTCTTTCGGATTTTAAAAATTTTTACTTTAAACACTTGGTTACCATTAAAAATACTAGTAAAGCAGTAGTTGTATTAGAATCTAGTGCTCTCTGATAATAAAGAACAGCCCTGGTCTTATATACTGACTACCCAATTCTAGTAAAAATTTTCAAAATTTTCAATTAAATGAACTCAAAATCATGTTTATATATATTTATGAACGATAAAACTAGGTTTTAACACCGAAATTATTGTAACCTCGGAAAGGACATAAATTGAGAAACAAACCAAAATGTTAAAAATTCATTTAAAATGGAATAGAGGACGATAAAAAGGAAAATAAAAGCCAAGTGTGGGAAAATTTACCAAGTTATCTTAAACATATGTCACATATATCTGTAACAAATAACTGAAAATACTTTTGCTTTGGACTAAACTAAACTGTTTTTACCCGATGAAAGAAAAGAAGAGATGGATCTACATGATGAATCAATTTCATCATTAAAAGGAAGTAAAGTCTTCCGAAAAAGACACGCGCTTCTTGATTTAGGTCATGAAGTTGTCGTCCAGACCAGCTGTAGGTTGACGAAAAATCTAGAAAAGTCATCACTAAAATCAGCAGGAAATCCACGGACCTCAGCATTAAACAGGGTCGCCAAGTGGTCAGATTTATCCTAACCATGAGAAGGATTTATCTCGTACAATGGGGGGGCACCGTGCAAATTAGCTTGATAAGACTAATGAATCAGATCCCCAGAAAGGATAATCTCCTTAAAGATTAAAAATCAGCTTTTAAGACTGATATTACTCAATCCTAGAGATTGACCTTAAAGATTGAGAATTACAAACTCATGGAATTCAATGATATCTAAACTCGAGCTTGAACGAGAAAATATTTTGATCAAAATTACAAACCGATTTGTTTTCTGAAAACCCTATTTTTAATGCGTTCATTACCATTGAACGTAAAATCCTAGGAATTCACCTGGAATTCATTAGGTCACCTGAACTAAATCGGGTGTCAACCGTAAGAACGGTGATTGCATAGTGGTCAAAGACAGGACCTTGTGCCATACCGAAAAATTATAAGGGTAAGCTTTACTATTGCTCCTACAAAGGATAGTAATTGCGTCCGACACGTTATAGACCATAATTAAAAGCATGTCACGGGACATTGCCTTAACAGTTGCTTGTTCAACGCTTTCCTTTACAACCGGACGGTAGTTTGCCGAAAGGTAATATACGGAACAAGTAAACTGGACGTGTTGCTTTCCTAATACAAGGTTAGCAAGTGGGTGACACAAAACCGCAAGTTTTGAGCTAAAATTTTCAAATCTGAAACCCACCTAACCCACAAAAATATTTTGCAAACACCGGTAAAGGGTTATTCCGGAAAACTTATCTAGGGTAAAAACTAGATTTAATTTTCAAAAGATCAAATGTTTTCATAAAGATCCAATTTCCTTAATGGATCTAAATTTTTATAGTCATGTGGGACTGTAAACCATATCGTTACTACCATTGTTCATACCATCGTATAGAAATCACTGATGTACAAAGTATGAAGAATAAAGAAGTGATTCGTGTATTTCAAGACAATATTGCTTGAGGACAAGCAACGCTCAAGTGTGGGAATATTTGATAATGCTAAAAACGAACATATATTTCATAGCATTATTCCTCAAGAAAGACAAGCTTTTAGTTGCAATTGTTCTATTTACAAGTGATATTCGTTTAAATAATAAAAGGTGAAGACAAAAGACAGATTCGACGAATTGAAGACGCAAACGACCAAAAAGCTCAAAAGTACAAAAGACAATCAAAAAGGTTTCAATTATTGATAAGAAACGTCTCGAAATTACAAGAGTACAAGATTCAAAACGCAAAGTACAAAATATAAAATTGTACGCAAGGACGTTCGAAAATCCGGAACCGGGACCAGAGTCAACTCTTAACACTCGACGCAACGGACTAAAAATTACAAGTTAACTATGTATATAAATATAATATAATATATAATTAATTATATTAATTATATATATATTATATATATATTATAAAACCGTCGGCAGAGAAAGACTCCAAGGGTGTGAGCTGTAAATTCATTCTCCGCGACTCGCGGAGTTTGAAGAGGATTTTGCCGCGAGTCGCGGAGCCCCAAAATTCGACTCTGCCTATAAAGCAAACCGAATTCTGATCATTTTTCATAATCTTTTTTTCCTTCTTATCATACGTAAACGATATATATATATATATAATTTATATTTTAATTTTAATTTTAATTCTAATAATAAGGGTATGTTAGCAAATGTTGTAAGGGTGTAAGTCGAAATTCTGTCCGTGTAACGCTACGCTATTTTTAATCATTATAAGTTACGTTCAACCTTTTTATATTAATGTCTCGTAGCTAAGTTATTATTATGCTTATTTAAAACGAAGTAATCATGATGTTGGGCTAATTACTAAAATTGGGTAATTGGGCTTTGTACCATAATTGGGGTTTGGACAAAAGAACGACACTTGTGGAAATCAGACTATGGGCTATTAATGGGCTTTATATTTGTTTAACTAAATGATAGTTTGTTAATGTTAATATAAAGATTTACAATTGGGCGTCCCTATAAATTACCATATACACTCGATCGGACACGATGGGCGGGGTATTTATATGTACGAATAATCGTTCATTTAACCGGACACGGGAATGGATTAATAGCCACTAGAATAATTAAAACAGGGGTGAAATTACATTCAAGGTTAATTGGTGTAATTGCTAACAAAGTAGTAAAACCTTGGTTTACACGCAGTTGATAACCTGGTGTATTCATTAAACAAAGTATTAAAACCTTGTTACAATTCGAATCCCCAATTAGTTGGAATATTTAACTTCGGGTATAAGGATAATTTGACGAGGACACTCGCACTTTATATTTATGACTGATGGACTGTTATGGACAAAAACCAGACGGACATATTAAATAATCCAGGACAAAGGACAATTAACCCATGGGCATAAAACTAAAATCAACACGTCAAACATCATGATTACGGAAGTTTAAATAAGCATAATTCTTTTATTTCATATTTAATTTCCTTTATTTTATATTTAATTGCACTTCTAATTATCGCACTTTTATTTATTGTTATTTAATCGCACTTTTAATTATCGTACTTTTTAATTATCGCAAGTTTATTTTATCGCACTTTTATTATTCGCAATTTCATTATCGTTATTTACTTTACGCTTTAATTTAAGTCTTGTATTTATTTTATATTTTACATTAGGTTTTAACTGCGACTAAAGTCTTAAAATCGACAAACCGGTCATTAAACGGTAAAAACCCCCCTTTATAATAATAATAATATTACTTATATATATGTTTGTATTTTTATAAAAGTAAACTAATATAGCGTTGAGCTTTGTTTAAAGATTTCCCTGTGGAACGAACCGGACTTACTAAAAACTACACTACTGTACGATTAGGTACACTGCCTATAAGTGTTGTAGCAAGGTTTAAGTATATCCATTCTATAAATAAATAAATATCTTGTGTAAAATTGTATCGTATTTAATAGTTTTTCCTAGTAAAATATAAGCTATTTCGTATACCTCTGCTAAAACATCAGAGCCTCATCTTGGGCTGCTCGGATCTGGCTGTTGAGGTTCGAATGAATGGTGATGTTCAGTGCCCGAACACGAAGAGGTGTCATCCTCTCCTTTTGGCTTAAAGCGTCAGCTACAACATTGGCTTTGCCAGGGTGATAACAAAGTTCACAATCGTAGTCGTTCAATGTCTCGATCCATCATCGTTGTCGGATGTTCAGTTGTTTCTGATCGAATGTGTGTTGGAGACTTTTGTGATTGGTGAAAATAGTGCTCTTTGTTCCATAAAGATAGTGTCTCCACAGCTTTAATGCAAAGACAACGGCTCCAAGTTCAAGATCGTGCGTAGTGTAATTTCGCTCGTGAATCTTCAGTTGGCGAGAGGCGTAAGCGATAACCTTCGTGCGTTGCATCAGCGCACAACCAAAGCCACTTTTCGAAGCATCGCAATAAACGACGAAATCGTCACTGCCTTCAGGAAGTGATAAGACAGGTGCGTGGTTAACTTCTTTTTCAAGGTTTGAAATGCAGATTCCTGTTCGGGTTCCCAAATGAACTTCTTTCCTTTGTGAGTCAGCGCGGTCAAAGGACGCGCAATCAGAGAAAATCCTTCAATAAACCTTCGGTAATAGCCGGCGAGACCTAGAAATTGGCAAATATGAGTCGGAGTAGTGGGGGTTTCCCACTTGCTGATAGCTTCAATCTTGGCGGGATCAACTTTGATACCTTGATCACTCACAACGTGACCCAGAAATGGACTTCCTTCAACCAAAATTCACACTTGGAGAATTTGACGTAAAGTTGTTCTTGTCTCAAGAGTTCAAGTACTAGTCAGAGGTGTTGCTCATGCTCTTCTTCGCTCTTAGAGTAGATGAGGATATCATCGATGAAGACGATAATGAACTTATCCAAGTATGGCTTGCAGACACGATTCATGAGATCCATGAATACGGCAGGTGCGTTGGTTAAACCGAATGTCATCATGAGAAACTCATAATGACCATAACGAGTTCTGAATGCAGTCTTCATTACATCGCTTTCCTTCACCCTCAACTGGTGATAACCGGATCGCAAATTGATCTTGGAATAAACGCTCGATCCTTGTAGTTGATTAAAAAGATCGTCAATTCGAGGAAGAGGATACCGATTCTTAATCGTCAATTTGTTGAGTTCGCGGTAGTCGATACACATACGGAAGGATCCGTCCTTCTTCTTCACAAATAAAACAGGAGCGCCCCAAGGCGAGAAACTTGGTTGGATAAATCCACGGACTAGTAGTTCTTGTAATTGACTCTGTAATTCTTGCATCTCGGAAGGTACGAGTCTATAAGGTGCGCGAGCTACAGGTGCAGCTCCTGGCACTAAATCGATCTGAAACTCTACTGCTCTCGGCGGCGACAATCCAGGAAATTCTTCGGGAATGACATCGAAAAACTCGTTCATAATTCGAACATCGTTCACACTCTTCACCTCGGTTTCTACCGTCTTCACATGTGCTAGCACAGCAAGATGTCCTTTCTTCATGATCTTTTGCGCTTTCACGCAACTAATGAGGTTCAGCTTCGAGCTATATCTCTCTCCGTATATAATCAGTGGCACACCATTTCCGTGCGGTATACGAAGAGCTTTATCTCCACAGATAATTTCGGCCCTTATCTTGGTCAACCAGTCCATACCGACAATAACATCAAAGCTTCCCAACTTAATGGGTATTAAGTCAATCTCGAAATCCACACCGGCTATATTGATAATAGCTCCTCGGCTAATTTGGTCAACTTTCTCAAGTTTTCCATTAGCTACCTCGACAAGCATACTCTCCTTTAAAGGAACTAATGACCAATTTAACTTAGAGCAAAAGTGTCTACATACGTAACTCCTATCGGCACCAGTATCAAACAGGACAGAAGCTAGTAGATTGCTGATAGTGAATATACCTGTAACCAAGTTGGGGTTCTCACGGGCATCCCTTGCATTTATATTGAAAGCTCTTCCACACACTGGCCCGCTGTCCTTTCTCTTGTTGGGACACTCATTTCTGAAGTGGCCCGGTTGTCCACACTCATAGCATTTCCTAGGCCCAACAGGGTTCGGCTTCCCAGTTATGGTGGTGATCTTGCAGTCTCTGCCAATATGACCGGTCTTCTTGCACTTTTCACAAACAACGTTACAATACCCGGTATGGTGCTTGTAGCACCACTTGCACTGTGGCAGACTACCCTTGTAGTTGGGGTTCGAGTTGGTGTTCGAATTGGGATTTCCACCGTTGTTGTTTCCTCTGAAACCCTCATGTCGTTTTGCTGGGTTTTGATCATAGGTCCTTCCCCTATTGTTATCCCATTTGCGCTTGTCACTACTACCCGCTTCAGACTTAGCCTTTTCCGGTTCATCGATGATGATTTGGTTCATTAAAGTATGCGCCATGCGCATCGCTTCTGGGACATTGGGTGGCTTAGACGAGGTGACGTTACCCTTAATGGACTTAGGAAGTCCCCACAAATATCTTTCCATACGTTTGAACTCCGGGGTAACCATGGTAGGACACATCAGGGCTAGTTCCAAATACCTACGATTGTAACCATCGAGGTCGTTTCCCACAACATTCAACTGCATAAACTCAATCTCCATCTTCTGGATCTCGGTCCTAGGGCAATATTCCTCAATCAGGGCCCCTTTGAATTCCTCCCATAGGGTAGCAAATGCCTCATCAATACCCTTTGCTTGAGCCAACGTGTTCCACCACGTTAGTGCGCCGTCAGACAGAGTGCATGAAGCAAACTTGGTTTTATTTTCCTCTGAGCAGTTACTAACTCGAAACACAGATTCTAATTTCTCGAACCATCTAGTGAGACCAACCGGCCCCTCCGTTCCACTGAAGTTGTGGGGTTTGCAGCTTTGAAACTCTTTGTAAGTGCATCCGTTACGAATGGGCTGGATAACCGGTGGCGTTGGAGCTTGGGGGTTCCTTTCCGCTAAAGCTGCGGTGACTCGTTCATTGATCATATCCTCGATTTGGGTTGTGGTGGGTGTTGATCTTTCATTTGCCATTGATGTTCTAAACGAAAATTTTGACTCAAGTCAAAATCCAGTATTCAATAATACAGTATATGGTAACCAACATAGAATCAACACATCACATGTTTATTAAGTAACGCAACTAGGTACAAATACCACAGAATCATCATACAGTAACGTAAATAGAACATCGTGCAATAATTAAGCAACACAAAGTTCCATTCATCAATAATAATAAGTCGTATACATCCGCATAGGTTCGTACAATACATAAGTAATACATGAACTACAAATGAGATGACATAATGAAATCTACTACAAAAAGCCCTACGGTGATGGTGGGTGTAGGATGTCCAATACGTGGGACATCTGGTCCTCAAGCTCAGTTACCCGAGCACGGAGGATCTCCACCTCCCTCATCAGTTCCTCGACAGAGGGGGATGGTGGGGCAGGCGGTGCAGTCGGTACGGGTGGTGCTGGTGGAGCTGGTGGTGCAGACGGTCAGGCTCCAGAAGTAGAGGCTGCGAAGCGGTAAGGCTTACGGATAAAGGGAACAGCAGGATACGGCACAAGCCGCTTACGGGCGGTAACCCTACGACGCCGACCATATGCTTCAGTGAATGCTCGACCTCCATTAATCCCTGGAATGACGGTACCATCGAAATGGTACCGCTTTTCGGCGGGGTGGAGGGTGGCTGTACAGGTGCATCATCAGGGTCCTCCTCGTCGGAGTCATCGTCACTAGAGTCGTCTGTGGATGAGTCGTCGGATGACGGGTCATCTGAATCATGTGGAGGTGGCTGCATGGGTGGCTGTACTGGCTCTCCTCGGGCGGCCATCATCTGTAGGTATTGGGCGGGTTCGATCGGCACGAGACGTCCATCAGGAGCGCGTCGGCACCAATGACGATACTGATTACGGAATGGACCTTCCCCAAATTCCGCGGGAATCACAACACCACCGGGATGGTGCTGTGGCTCCTGAAGTACCGGGGCAAGTGGAACTAGAATCTCTGGGAGGTCCTGGGCTCCGTCTGCAGTACACACTGGGGCAGGCGCATGACTACTAGCTCCGGAGGACGAAGCGCCTGGGTCACTAGAGTGTGTAACCGACGGGATCGGGGGATCGGCAACAGTGGCAGGTGAAGTGGCTGAAGTGTCTGTGTCACTGCCCGAAATGATAGCAGGTGGAATATCCGACATCTGAACAAGGAAAAATAACTTTTTCCATGTCAGTAAGTCATAAAGCAAGCACATATTAGGCAAAGTAACTAAGACAGTCTAGATCATGTATAGCAGTAAGTAGCATGGCAATAACGACAAGTATCATGCAGTCGAAAGCAGGTAATAGCATGCAGAAGTGAAAGCAAGTAATAGTATACGGCATATAGCGGTAAAAGTAAGCAGTAGCATGCAGCAAGTTTCGAAGAAACAGGTAAACTAGCAAGTTGTAGATTAGTCCTATTAGTGAATCCTACTCGGGTCGGTCTTAGACTCACTAATGCAACCTAATTCCCTACAACCAATGCTCTGATACCAAATGTGATGCCCCGTACAAAACCATCGTGTACGAATCATCAACAACAGGATCATTACAAGGTCAAATACTATATGCTGTTTCAAAACAAGTTTGCATTCATGATTAAAGGTGATGTCTTAACCAACATCAATGTTTAACAACCAAAAGTACGCTTCTACGAATAGCAAGCATAAGTAATAGTACGTGACCCTTAGGTCGTTACAAATCATCATTCAAAAGTAATTAAGTTTGAATGCAAGATAATATGTTTCATGCGGTGACGTCTCTAGTAAGCACAGCGGAAGTCTACAAGGCATGACTAGAACAACAGCGGAAGCAAGCAACCTTAAGCACCTGAGAAAAACATGCTTAAAAACGTCAACACAAAGGTTGGTGAGCTATAGTTTAAGTATATCAGTAATGTAAGGTAGGCCACGAGATTTCAGTGCTACAAAGAGCGTTTCAAAACATTATGATAAAGTATATGTTTAACCGTGGGCACTTGGTAACTAACTTAACGTTTATAACCCCCTGAAAGTACACTTGGCGAGTGCGTATGTATACGAAGTATTAAACACCCGTTAAATGCTAGCGCTACTAGCCCGAGTGGGGATGTCAAACCCTATGGATCCATATCTAAGATTCGCGTTCACCGGTTCAAAAACCAATGACTAAACGTTACCGAGCTAAAGGGAATGTTTATGCCGTTGTATAACCCACACATATATAAGTTTAAGTACTCGTGCCTAGTATGTAAAACATAAAATGCGTGTGTATTCTCAGTTCCCAAAATAGTTAAAGTAAAAAAAGCATGCTATAACTTACAGTGGTAAAGTAGTAGTAAAGTCGAGTCGGGAAGTAAGTAAGTACGTAGGTCCAGAAAGTCCTCAACCTAAGTCAAATAGTACTAAGTCAGTAAATTGTCCCAATAGGTTTAAATGTATGTAAATTAGGTCTTAAGGGTCATCATCATTCATCATCAAACAAAATATGTAAAGTAAGTTTCGTTTATGAAAAGAGTTTAAAAGAAAGGCTGAGTTCGATCAGTAACCACGGCCTCTATACCTACTGAAATAAGGTGAGACCAGTGTCCATGGCTCCGTATATAAGTCCTCTAATTGTGGTAAAAATTCCAGAAGCTAACTCATCTTCGTTTGACCGTGGCAACGGTCTGAGTGCGAGTAGGTCAGAATTTTTCAGCACAACGTTAAAAGACATAGTGACACTCGGAGGGCCATAAATCCTAAACCGTAACTCAGATTAAGACGAGTCTTAAATGAAAAATTATCTACTCGAACAGAGCTAACTGAATATCAACATTACAGTAGCCCAGGTTGTACTGATCAGACCCAGAAACAGTAAAACAGTAGGTTCCGGTGGGTTTCTTGGTACTCGATGCTTATCACGGTTCTCATCCTTGATGCATATAGCTTCAAGTGTACAACTCATTGATGTGTTTGCATCATCTTAACCAAGGTTTCACCATCATAACACTTGTGTAAGTCTAAGACATGTAGCACAACTCAATTAAGTTTTGTATGTAGTTCGATGAACCAAAGTTACATCAAAGTCTTAGATTTAACACATACATGAACTATAAAAGTAATATTGAACTACAAACTTGAAAGTAAACTAACTAATCAAGATCTTAAGATGTAGAACATAGTTCTTAGTTAGATCTTGAAGATCCAAGACCCAAAGGTCTAGATCCAAAGTTATTAAGTTAAATCCTAAGTAATAATACTTGAATCTTTACTTTAATGAAACCATAAGTTACAAAACTTAGATTTTCATCTTGTAAAGTGTATGTAAGCTTACAAGCTTTTGTTAATGACAAAATAAGTAGACCATAAGCTATAGAACTTAGATCCATCACAAGTATATGAAGTTATAACTAGAAAGTTACACTTCCATGTTCTTGAACTTTTAAAGTTAACTTTAGTTCAAGAAAGTATGAGATCAAAGTTAACTAGTAACACTTGACCAATAGGACTAAAATCACAAATTTAAAGGATGCAAGAATGAAGAAATAAACTAAGTAAACAAGTAACAAGTCATGGTTGTTCATACTTTAAAGATTCAAGCCAAGGCTTGATCTTTAAGAATGTAAACTTTAAGTTTACAAACATGGATTACATGTATGAGTTTAACAACACATGAACTTTCAATCTTTCAAACATTAAATGTAGAACATAAACTAGAGAGTTTAGTTCTTGTATGTCTTGTAAGAACAAGATGATATGAAGAATCAAACTAACAAGTTTGATTCTTAATAATTAGTAAGTAAACAACAACAACTAACAATTACAAAGAATTAAACAACAACAAAGAACAAAAGATGATGATGTATATGTATGTATGTCACGGTTTTGAAGACAAGAAAAGGAAGGAGAAGTAGTTCTTGTTACTTACAAAATGTAGAGGAAAGATGAGAGAAAATTGAGAGGAAAATGCAAGTATGAAGTGAAGTGTGTGTGTGAGAAATGAGATAATACAAGTAGATAAGTAAAAAAATTTTTTTGATCTCTCTCTTTTTCCTTGCTAGTCGACGGTTCAAAAAGAAAAGGGGGAAGGAGAATACTCACTAGTCACTTGCATGAAAATGTCTTAAAAGTTGGTTATTAGGGGTGTTTTCATGGGGATAAGATGCAAGTATTATGTAACTAGATTCCTTAAGTAACTTAATCCATCTAGTTAAGTTAGAAAGTAATACTTGCATAATGAAATGGGTTAACTAGTCCATTAAAGAAGTAGGGTGGGCTTCTTAAGTCCATTAACACTAATAAAAGCCCAAGTTCCATTAATTAACAAATTAATCCAATAAAAGCCCAAGTAACTAACTAGTACCCTTAGTTAATTAAAATGATCAATAAAAATTAATCATGCATGCAAATAATATCCTAAATATTATTCGCGAAAGTTTCGTGTGTCACAAAGACGAATCGGGGCATTCAAAGTTAATCGCGGTAATAAGTAAATGTATATAAACAATACATTCAATAAACACACAAGTATTAATAATAATTAACACTAATTAAACGTTGGAAAAACCAGGGTCGTTAAAAAAATGCACACTTAGAAAACTTAGCGTACAGTTCTTCCTTCCTCAACAATTCTAGCACCATTTTCAAATGTTCTTCGTGCTCTTGGTCATTCTTGGAGTAAATAAGTATGTCATCGATGAAAACAGTGACAAATTTGTCTAGATATGGCGCACACACTTAGTTCATGAGGTCCATAAACATAGCTGGTGCATTAGTCAATCCAAACGGCATAACCATAAACTCATAATGACCGTAAAGCATTCTAAAGGCAGTCTTTGGAATATCATCCTCCTTCACCCGCATTTAATGATAACTAGAACGTAAATCAATCTTCGAATAAACTGACGAACCTTGCAGTTGGTCAAATAAATCATTGATTCTCGGTAGTGGATAACGGTTCTTGATGGTAAGTTTGTTAAACTCTCGGTAGTTGATGCACAACCTTAACGTACAATCCTTCTTCTTGACAAACAACACAGGAGCTCCCCACGGTGATGAGCTTGGTCAAAGGAAACCACGCTCCAAAAGCTCTTGTAATTGGCTTTATAATTCCTTCATTTCACTGGGTGCAAGTCTATAAGTAGCACGAGCTATCGGTGCAGCTCCCGGTAGAAGATCTATTTGAAATTCAACGGATCGGTGTGGAGGTAGTCCCGGTAATTCTTTCGGAAATACATTGGGAAATTCTTTTGCGACGGGAACATCATTGATGTTCTTTTTTTTCGGTTTTGACTTTTTTGACGTGCGCTAAAATTGCATAGCAACCTTTTCTTATTAGCTTTTGCGCCTTCAAGCTACTAATAAGATATAACTTCGCGTTACCCTTTTCTCCGTACACCATTAAGGGTTTTCCCTTTTTGCGCAGAATGCGAATCTCATTCTTGTAACACACGATCTCTGCTTTCTCCTTGATCATCCAGTCCATGCCGATTATTACATCAAAACTCCCCAATTCTACCGGTATCAAGTTAATTTTAAATGTTTTGCCAACCAGTATAATTTTTCGGTTCTGACATATTTTATCAGCTTTAACTAGTTTACCGTTTGCTAATTCAAGTAAGCACTTATTATCCAAAGTCGTTAATGGGCAACTTAATTTGGCACAAAAATCTCTAATCATATAGCTTCTATCCGCATCCGAATCAAATAAAACATAAGCAGGTTTTTCATCAATAAGAAACGTACCCGTAACAAGCTCCGGGTCTTCCTGCGCTTCTGCCGCATTAATGTTGAGACTCTTCCACGGCCTTGTCAGTTTTTATTCCATTGGTTTGGGCACGCACTTTTGTAATGGCCCTTCTTTCTGCATCCGAAACAAGTAATGGCTGCATTACTTATTCTGTTAACCGTTGGTCCGTAGATTTCACACTTCGTCGAACCATGACCATTTCTATTACACTTGGCACCTGATGCCGAACAGTACCCTGTCGGATGGTACCCTTCACACATTTGGCATGGAATTTTCGGCCTCTTGTTGTCATTGTTGTTTTTGTTGTTGTTGTTGGGATTGTTGTTGTTGCAGTTGTTATTGTTATTGGGATGGTTGTTGTAGTTGTTGTTGGGGTTATGATTGTTATTGCGATAAATGATGCGATTGTTTTTGTGATAGTTGTTGTTGTTGTATTGGTGATCGTTGTCACTGGTTTCTTCCCACTTCCTCTTGCCTTCTTTTAATTTCGCCTCCCCGGCCGTCTGTTCTTTATTTCTTCCCTCAATCTGGCCCATGAGTTTGTGAGCCATTCTACTTGCGTTCTGCATTGAGGTAGGTGTGGATGCACTTACGTTCTCCTGAATTCTCACTGGCAGCCCCTTCACAAACATGTCGATCTGTTCTTCCTCGTCCTCAAACATACCAGGACACATTAGGGACAACTCTGTGAATCGTCGCTCGTATGTGGTGATATCGTTTCCTTGTGTTCATAGTTCTCTAAGCTCTATCTTAAGCTTATTGACCTCATTCCTGGGACGGTACTGCTCATTCAACATGTGTTTGAATGCTGACCACGGTAGTGCGTGAGCAGTATCTTGTCCCACCTGCTCGAGATAGGTGTTCCACCATGTTAACGCAGTACCTGTGAAAGTATGTGTGGCGTATTTCACCCTATCCTCTTCAGTACATTTGCTTATAGCAAATACAGATTCGACCTTCTTGGTCCACCATTTTAGTCCGACTGGTCCTTCATTTCCATCGAACTCAAGGGGTTTACAGGCTGTGAAAGCCTTGTAGGAGCATCCTACGCGATTTCATGTGGAGTTAATTCCACTGCTAGACCCTGAGTGATTGTTTTTGTGCAATGCAGCCTGCACTGCGGCTATGTTTGCAGCAAGAAAGGTACATAATTCTTTCTCGCTCATGTTCAGGGTTTGTCTAGTAGTCGGTGCCATTTCCTTCAAAGATAGCCAAAAGAGTCAAGTTAATCATATAGAATATTAGGAGTAGTCATTAGTATTTTGTAGCATAATATGAACTTATTATTATAAAAGCCTTTTCTTCATATTAGCATTTTATAATTCGAGTAGTACCTACCCGTTAAAGTTCATACTTAATAGCTAACACACAATTTAACTACTACAATTCTATCATGAAAAACTAAATACATTAATACTTCACACTTAAACTTTTGGTACAATATCTTACAATCATACGATACCACTATTTTACATAGCACACGATAACTATTATACACGGTGTGAAGTATGGTAGCTACTGAAACAAAACTAGTTAAACTCAAATCGTTCAGTAAACACACTCAACTCGTAGGACCAAAAACAAGACATGCATTCCGTTTTAACCAATATTATTTCCCATCCCTGGTCAAGTGGAAAATAACCGTTGTGGCCCCTGATAGTGCGAACGTTGTGACATCGTCAAAAGGATGGGGGTTACATAATACCCAACAGCACTGTAACAAGTCAAAAACCTTATTTCTCACCTCAACCATTAAATCTGTTACCAGTGGAAATGCTCGATTGAGAATTTGTAATCCGAGGTTCTTTTTCTCTGTTTGATGTGAGGCAAACATGGCTAGACCATAAACATAGCATGCTTCTTTAAGTTGGATAATCGAAGCCTTTTCTAATGAATGAAGCCCTATATTGGGGTATATGGAATTCAAATAAGCCCTCAACCCGTAGCGGAAAATTGCATTAGGGTTTCCATAATACATAGCCATAAAGAAAATATGGGCCAACTTAGGGTCTCCCCAAGGTGAGATGCACTACCTATCAAATGAAAGCCTTTTATAAACCAAGGTATGCTCGGAATGCCTTTCAAATGTTTTGTAAACCGACTTTGCTATAAATAATTGGGCCGATGAATCTTGACAAACTCTAGACAAGATTTCAACAATCATTTCTGGTGGTAGATCTTCTAAAATATTCGGTTGTCTATCCCTAACATCCATTTTTTTATTCTTTTTTAAACTTTAAAAGAGACAAAAATTATACTTAGATCTATAGTAGAAGATGATGGTAAATAACAAGCCATAACAAGCAATTTCACATATAGCATAGAAACACAAGCACGCTATAATACATATATTACAAGGCATAATAAAAGTAATAACTGCTAACTTTTTAATCGGACTCAGTTGCTTCATCTTCTTCAGACTTAGTTCGTTTCGCTAATTGTTTACCAATACCCATACCACTCCTAATACGAGCAGTCCGTTTCACACCCTTTTCAAAAGGACCTAGTCTTATAGATGTTTCCGGTCGATAATCAAAGTTTAAATGATACGGGTGTTTACGGTAAGAATGGTCAGGGTTATTTCTGATAACTAATGGTCCATCGGGCTTGGGATCGGGTTTCTTTATTTTGACCGATGAAGATTTCCCCTTATTATTTTTCTTTCCTTTATTATATTGTGCCGGTGTAATTTCTAGTACTTCATCGGAATCCTCATAGGGATTCTCTTCCGGTTCCTCGGGAAATTGAGAATCTTCCCAGTATTTTTCTTCCTTAGCGAAGACACCATCATCCAACTTTAACTTTGGTACATTGGTTGAAGATTTTGACTCAATATCTGAGTTGCTTGAGTGACTACTGTAATCGGAGTCGCTTGATAGCCTAACATGATCGGATGAAGTCATCTAACACATAATAGCAAGCACGTTAAGAGATTAATATATAACATAATATTTACATGTTAAAAATATATAGTTTCCAACAAAAGTGTTAAGCAATCATTTTTAAAGTAGACACGATCGAAGTCCAGACTCACTAATGCATCCTAACAAACTCAGTTAGACACACTAATGCAAATTTCTGGTTCTCTAAGACCAACGCTCTGATACCAACTGAAATGCACCGTTCATATCGATTATTACTGTTTCATATTAATTGGTTTCATTGCGTGGTTTTGACCTCTATATGAGATATTTTTCTAAACCTGCATTCGTTTTAAAAACAACCATAACCTTTAATTCATTCATAAAGGTTTAAAAGACACAACGTAGATTATCAATCAATGATAATATAAAATATAACTTTTACACATGAACATTACATAATGGTTAATAATAATATGTTACAATAAGGTGTTTCCGAATGCAATTTTTAAAAATATCATACAAGCATGCTGACTCCAAATCTTGTCTTTAAATAGCATGCAACAGCGGAAACCTTTAATAATCACCTGAGAATAAACATGCTTAAAACGTCAACAAAAATGTTGGTGAATCATAGGTTTAACCTATATAATAATTCGTAATAATAGACCAAAAGATTTTATTTTCGTAAACAATATACAGAAGTTCTCAACTGTAATAAAATCATTCATATGGAGAACACCTGGTAACCGACATTAGCAAAATGCATATAGAATGTCCCCCATCATACAGGAACTCTCATCTGTATAATATAATAATCGAAGTACCAAAGCAGTTCATATCACTGACTGGGGGGTGTTAGTGCCCATAGATCTATCTTTAGGATTCGCGTCAATTAGTGGACTAGTTCACTAATTCTTAGGTTACCAAGCAAAAGGGGGTGATATCCGGTATTCGTAATCCAACCATAGAATGTAGTTTCAAGTACTTGTGTCTATTTTGTAAAACATTTACAAAGCTGCATGTATTCTCATCCTAAAAATATTAGATAGTAAAAATGGGACTATAACTCACTTGAATAGGTTTTCAATTCATTGAAAATTAGACGTGGTCTCGAATCGATTCACGAACCTATAACAAATATATATATATATATATATATATATATATATATATATATATATATATATAAAAATGTAATACCATTATATTTATATCATATTTTCAATTGTATAATGATTTAAGTTGTCAAGTTAGCAGTCCAATGTCAGTAGTCCAGTGTTAGTAGTCCAATGTCAGTAGTCCAACGTTAGTAGTCCAACGTTAATAGTCTAATAAATAATCTTAGAATTTAATTAAGACGTATTGTTTACGTATTGTACAAGACTCAATCACAACCCATTGAACACGTATTGTCTTAGAATTTGTGACAACCCGGAAATTTCTAACCAAATTTAAACTTTATCTTTATATTATTCCGACACGATAAGCAAAGTTTGTTAAGTTAAATCTCAAGAATTTTAAATTGTGTTCATACATTCATTATAACCTCGACCAAATTCCGACGATTCACGAACCGTTATATATAAATAAATATGTATATATATATTATAACTTGAGAATATTAATAAAGTATTAAACGTATAATACTTTACATGAACGTATTTGTTTCAATATGTTTATCGATGGAATTAGAAGATAAAGTCAAATGATTGATTTATCAGATACATTATGATATCATTACGGGTCTATGTTATGAGGTCCACTGTGATTTAAGAAATCTATTCTTTTTGACAACATTCGGAAAATGGTAAAGTGATTTATAAGTAAGAACGTGAAGTGTAAATAACTTAGATGTTGGATATTGACAAGTTAAGTAACTCGACATTTTTCATTAAGATGATTTCATACGTTTATTTAACCTTTGAACTTTATCCCATGCTTCACCAACAAACTGTAATTTAAAAACTTGAAACCTATTATGAATATATATGATTCTACTTTTCTAAATCATTTTATGATATAACGATTTCCATTATTTTAACCTTTAAACAAAATGATTCTTAAAAATATATTTGTTTTTGGAAAACAAAATTATTATATTTATTTGATTTAGTTTCAAACGTACAAAAACGTTTTCAGTTTAAAAAGAACTTTATTATTAAAACGTATATAACTTTTATAAATATCTAGAACCACTTTTGACAACTCATTACTTAACCAGTATGATAAAGATAACGATATTTATATTTTATTTTATTAAATATATATAACGATTTAAATTAATATTATATATTTATACGCGTATTATACGTACATAGTTTTATAATTTTACTATACTTAAACTTTACCTTTACTTTATTTTTACTTTACTTTAACTTTAATAATTCACTTTAATAATTCATACTTTAATAATTCACTTTAATAATTCATACTTTAATAATTCACTTTAATAATTCATACTTTAATAATTCACTTTAATAATTCATACTTTAATAATTCACTTTAATAATTCAAAAATCTATTATAAATAGAATTCAATAGGTTTCATTATTTCATAAAAACTTGAAAATATTTTTCCCTAAACTCTCTCAATCGATTTACATATATATATATATTTACTCCGTATTATTTCAAGATATTATTAGTATACATAAAATATTACGTAAGAGTACTGTCCGAGTGATTTCGAAATTGTTTTTCGATTGGGATTGGATTAAGGAAATTATGGGTTATAACTATGGAGGTGATTGGGTATGGTTCATGGGTATGCTCGTGAGGTCAATATAGTGTTTATCATCTCCGTTGCGTCTACGTACCTTTCCTACAATATTGAATCTCAATATTGATACGTGAGTACTCATAATTTAAGTTTTACATACTAATAGTGTATCCCTGACTAGTGCTCGAGTATATAGGATTATGCATGTTTGTACTTTTGACATTGCCTTTAGTTAAGTTATGTTGAATCCTGAATTAGTTATATATGCGACTGATATAAGGTATAAGATATGCATGTCGTTGGAAAGCTAGCGAAAAATTAAGAACTTTTCATTTAGATATCGAATGATTTCGATGAACGGATTTGAAGTTATAGTCCATCAAATTTTTGTATTATTATTAAAAATGATTATTATTATCGTCATGATTATCGTCGTTCTAGTTTTATCTTATTATTATTATTATCTTTATCAATAAAAGGATTTATATTTAAAAATTGTTATTTTTTTATTATTACTATCATTATTATCGTTAAAGTTATAATTAGTATTATTATTATTATCCAATTATTATTATTATTATTATTATTATTATTATTATTATTATTGGTATTATTATTATTATTATTATCATTATTAATATATATATCATTATTTAAAAATGGTTATTGTTATTGTTATTGTTATTATTATTATTACTATATTATCATTAAGATAATTATTAGTATTATCGTTAATAATGTTATAGTAACTATCATTATTAATATTAGTGTAATTAAAACAAATATTTATAACACCTAATTATTTTGATTACTATTATTATCATTATTACGAACACGATATAAAAGACGATTAAATGCTATTAAACGAAACGATTAGGAAATAATGGGTAAGAGTATCATGATAAAATTAAAATATTATAAGATATTGATTTAGATAAAATTATTGTTCTTATTATTTTTATCATTACTATTATTATTAAAATTATCGTTAGTATTAAAACTATCATTTTAACAAAAATTATCATTTTAATAGAAATGTCATTGTTACTATAAAATATCATTATTATTATTATTTTAAATAGAATTATTATTTTAAAGATAATATTAAAAATTATCGTAAATATTAAAGTTATCATAATTAGAATTATCGTTTTATCATAATGTCATCTTAGTAATTATAAATATTGATATTTTATAATAATAATAATTATTACAAAATAATACAACTTTTACTTACTATCATTATAGATATTATTTTATCAAATAAATATTTGATACAAACATATTTTACTACGTGTAATAACTTACTTTAATAATGCCTATAATATTATCTTTATAATATTAAATGAACCCTATAAATTTTATTACTTAATATATATAAAAGTATATTTTATTATATAAATATAATATAAAATTTTATTTATGTTAATAAATAAATTATATTATTTACTCTAATAAATCTTTTAAAAATATTTAAAAATATAAAACGACGATATTTAAACTATATATTAATCATGTATAGATTTTTGGAAATTATTTTGAGTCAAATTTACTTTTGTTGACTTTTGCATATTAGTCTCGAGCATTAGGATTGTGGTACACTTTGACTTGACCTAATTTGTTAGACAAATATTGATCAACACATAAATATATATAATTAATTTAGGTTCGTGAATCCGAGGCCAACCTTGCACTTGTTCGACAAATATTGATCAACACATAAATTTATATGTATTTTTACTACGAAATACAGTATGGTGAGTTTCATTTGAATCCCTTTTACTCTTTACATTTTTGGGACTGAGAATACATACAAATGCTTTATTAACTGTTTTACAATATTTATATGCGTGAGTTTCATTTGCCTTTTTACCCTTTATATTTTTGGGACTGAGAATACATGCACTTTTATAAATGTTTGACGAAATAGACACAAGTAATTGAAACTACATTCTATGGTTGAATTATCGAAATCGAATATGCCCCTTTTTTATTAAAGTCTGGTAATCTAAGAATTAGGGAACAGACACCCTAATTGACGCGAATCCTAAAGATAGATCTATTGGGCCTAACAAACCCCATCCAAAGTACCGAATGCTTTAGTACTTCGAAATTTATATCATGTCCGAAGGAGGATCCCGAAATGATAGGGGATATTCTTATATGTATCTAGTTAATGTCGGTTACCAGGTGTTCACCATATGAATGATTATTTTTTTGTCTCTATGCATGGGACGTATATTTATGAGAACTGGAAATGAAATTCTTGTGGTCTATTAAAATGATGGAAATAAATGATTATGATAAACTAATGAACTCACCAACCTTTTGGTTGACACTTTAAAGCATGTTTATTCTCAGGTGTTAAAGAAATCTTCCACTGTGCATTTGCTCATTTTAAAGATATTACTTGGAGTCTTTCATAGCATATTTCGAAGAACGTTGCATTCGAGTCATTGAGTTCATCAAAGATTATTATTAAATCAATTTATAGTTGGATAGTGGATATTATGAAATGGTACGCATGCCTGCCAATTTTTGATGTAAAGAAAGATTGTCTTTTAAAAACGAATGCAATGTTTGTAAAATGTATCATATAGAGGTCAAATACCTCGTAATGTAATCAACTATTGTGAATCGTTTATAATGTATATGAACGGGTCCTTTCATTTGGTATCAGAGCGATGGTCTTAGCAAACCAGGTCTGCATTAGTGTGTCTAACTGATAAGTCGTTAGGATGCATTAGTGAGTCTGGACTTCGACCGTGTCTGCATGTCAAAAGTTTTGCTTATCATTTCTAGTCGGAAATCATCTGCTTATCATCCATAGGAAATTACCTGTTTATCATTATTAGTCTAGACACGTCTTGCTACATTAATTGCATGAGTAGTGTATAGACAAAATTCATATCTTAGCGTATCTGCTAAATCATATCTTATCGTATCTGTTACTTTAAACTTTGCCTGACATATCCCGCAAATTCCTCCGTAATCTATGAAATCTTTTGATCTCTATATATAGATATCCTATGTAAATAGAATACCACCCGATAGCCGAAAAACATTTTATATCGAAAATCCTTTATCCAATCGTACGAAATGGAATTTGTCATCAGTTCAAGTCACTCGGATTCCGAAATGGAATCTCACTCAAGCTCCGAAAGCAGTGTGACCGGAATGGATCAACCAATCAGTCATCACCTATTCTGATGAATTGGGGATGGGTTCGTAGCCTCCTCAATCATTGGAAACAAGAAGAAAGCGATCCTTTCCATCCACCACATTTCCCTCTTGGCGAAGAACCTGAAGCACTTACCGGAGAACCTGTTCGAGACACCATTTTCTCTCTCATTTCCAGGGTATCTCGTCACGATTATATACTACATCAAATTCTAGATTTTATTTATCCGCTCGTTCCGACCGACAATCATCCTGGAATAATAGAAGAAGTCAACGAACTTCGCGCTCGGGTAGTGGCTTTGGAGAATATGGTGCAGAGATTACAAACACCAGCAGCAGCACCAGTAGCATAACCAGTACCACCATCATCAACGCCAACAGTACCATTACCACCTCCAAACACAACCGCATTGTAAACCTCAACTTCACAATCTGTCCCACGAGCATCAACGTCATACGTACCATAGATACCAAGGAGTACCAACAACAATAACTGACTAAGTATTAATTCATAACTTCATTGGAGAAACATTACGCGGCAATTATATAATCTCTAAAGTCTTCGAGATTATCTAATCTAGCCCTAACCATAAATCAGTTAAGCGAACCAAAATGATAGAAGGAAGAGTAGAAACCCTGACAAAAATGGTGTGTGATTAACAAGTTAAACTTGTTTTACCAACAGCATCAACAGTACCGTCAACGTCACCAGCATCGTCAGTACAGTCAACATCAGAATTAACAACACCTATAACATCACAAACTCCGTCAGTTCAAGAATCACTGTGGACATCATTACGAATCAATAACGTGTATATTGTATCAACAAGTTATGAAGAATTAACTCATTCCCTCTGAAGAAATTATATATATATTTTATATATATATATTTTGAAATAAAAAATAAATCTTTCCGTGCTAAGCTATTGTGTGTGAATCTTAACTACTCAGTTAATTCATATTACAAATATGCAATAATGTACATCCCTCGCCCGCGACTTAACCATCGTTAACTACAATCTCTGTCTCAATTCAACAAATTCCAATTCCTAATAAATCAAGTATATATTTGATTTTACACTTCATCATTGATGTAACCGAAACTTTTCAGATAACATCATTCGTACTTTGCGAAGTTCACAAGAATTTAACGAAAACCAACATCACATCTCAACAAATAACGAAGTATTGATTCATAATTTCAATATTATTGAAGAAATACTTATGTAACCTCTAAAGCCTTCAAGGAATTATTCAATTCTAGTTCCAACCATAAATCGAATGAGTTTAATTTAGTATTAACTCATTAAAATCTATGTTACATCTGAGGAGAATATATACATATATATTTTCATAAAGACTGTAATAAAATTCTTATGTACAAAATATTAATTGTGAAATTTTTTTTAATGGGTAGGTAATACCCGAGAGATATATATAAATTCACAATTAATATGTTACATTCTTCGAATCAGATTAAGCAGATTATCAATTATACTTCCTACTTTCACAATAATATACATTCTTTCATAGAAATCAAAACAACCATACTCATTCAAACCCAATTACATATTCTGCTTTTAAAATCTCAGAATTCTATTTGAGATATAACCGGTACCATCACTTTTAGATTCCTACATCTTTCAAAGCTATACTTTGACTTCAAAAGTGTGTTAGAACATCAAATGTATACAAACGATTACAATCTGTGTTCAAACCCTTCGAAAATCTCTGAAGACACTTCAAATAATGAGCAATCGAGATAATGATCCAACCACATATTACCCACAGTTATGTACTTAAAAAAGCTCTTGAAACCAAAGTCATAATTCAACACATATCTTTGTCAGATCTTTTGGCATTTATTAGCAAAAATAACCTTGCAATTCCTTTGCAAAGTAGCAAATTATATCACAGCTCCAGCAAGACAACTTCGATTTTTTCATTCGGATTAGCCTTATCATAATTTTGATATACGTGATTACCCTTTTGTTACCGGAGAACCTTTCATATTCCACCACATTAGCAATAAACTTACCAACAACTTCACTGATCTTGGGCATTGCGAAGAATCTTTATAGTTATCGAAACCTCATCATTTACTCATCTGCCTCTTGTAACGAGAATTGTCATACGAATCATTGGGAATTAGCAATCAGTATTTTGAAATCTCACAACATGTTGACGCCAATAGTTATACATAACGTCTATTTCCAAGGCTTACATACTTCGAATGTGAAGTTTCTGAAAAACACTCTGAACCGCGAACTAGTTCTCGAAATGCTGATGAAGCAACAAAAACTGTAAACGACCTTAGCAGTAAAAAGTTTGATGATAAAGATTAGTGTATTAACAAAGCTCAGAAATAGAGAAGTTTTGGAACTGAAAAACGGATTGAGCAAAGTATGAAGGAGGCTGTGGACAAATCACAAAAACTGAACCTGCCTTCAAGGAATCCAAATGATTCAGTGTCTGCTAAAGTCATTAACGAATACCTTACTCCTGACACTAAACCCTTACAGACAATATTCTTCATCATCCTCTGATATTAGAAATTCTAAGATATCATCGTATCTTTCATTATAAATATCCTCCATATTTCTGAAGATATTTCCGTAACTATTCTTATCTGGAATCATTTATCTCTTTGCGCTATCTGTATTACATCAAAAAGGAAACTGTTTAGTTCCTATACTCTGTAAACCTTTGAGTTTAAAATATGAATGTTTTTGAAGTAGTGTTGGAAACTGAAGCATGAGTTAGTATAATATAATGATACTTGATCAACGTGATTATATTACAGTAATTCATGCTGAGTTTCTAAATGGAACGTGATGATTCACAGATCATAACATCATCATGTGCCATGTTATACGACTCTTGTATTCTATTTAACCTCTAAAATATCAAGAAAATATTTCTTGATGATTCGGCCTTTTCCAAGGTATTCTAGTAATTTGACAAGTCAAGATCGTGCCATCACAATTTCCTTCCTAGAACATTAACAATGTTCATTTCGAAATTCATATCTGTGAATTCTGGACCATTACAAGCGGTGCTTAATCGCAAGAAGAAGAAACGAAAGGACAAAACTCTGAAATAGAAATTGGGGTATAAATTACAGCAAATAAAAGAGAGCATTAACTGTGGATGATAATGATTATAGAAGATAGAAACAGAGACTTTGAAATATAAGGGAAGATATAAAGCCCAACGACAAACCAAAGATTATAAACCATATATATCGATGCATATAGCAATATAAAGACACAGGAGAACTAGAAACACTATAAACCCAAGAGTATAGTAGAAGTAAATAGATTCTTCCGGCGGTAGATGAAAAAGAAGAATGACTGATATGAAAGTTATAAGTATATCGAGAATCAGAACTGGATGGAGCATATTGATGAATACTTTAAAATATGGGTTGAGGAGGAAAGAATAGAAGGTGATGAAACATGACTAGGAACTTAGAAATCAACAGATTTAACTCACACAATGACGGAATAAGTGAATCAAACCCTCTAGTGAATAGGTTAAGCTTTTTTGGATTAATTTAGTCATACCACAACTAAATCAAGTGTGATTAGATCAACACCTAGAGCTATTATTCACCACCTGGGTGATTTGGGTTGAGAGAGAATCGGAGGAGCTCACCAAATCTGAGTGTGTGTAACAAATGAGAGGCTTAACCTAAAATGAAGAACATAAGACTTTATATACCCCTGTTGTTGACTCACCCGTACGATTCATCCATCACACATACGAGTTGGCTTCATCAGTCGTACGGGTGATCACTCACTTGTGTCTTCTCATTTAGGTGGTAATTGTGACTTAGCCCAGCATCAACCGTGCGTATGAGCCTGTCAGCCGTACGAGTGAGGCTTCACTCGGACGTCTAACTAAGTCTAACATAGTCAAACATCCAAATCTCGTTTCTGCAGTTGCTGTAACCACATACAAACACGGATAGGATAATAACGAACGATCATGGTGGCCTGTAAACTGTTGTACCTGCAATGGACGTGGGTAGATGTCTAGGGACTTGCATAAAATAGATCAACAAAAGGTGTGAGTTGTAAGAAAACGAAGGAGCTGAATTTATAAGAAAATCTCCGACAGAACAATTAAAATGGACGATCGCATTTAAAGCGGATCCTAATTCCTTTTGTTACCGGAGAATCAAATCTTATTACAAAGATTTTCTTCAAATCTGGAAATCAATCATATCTACGTCAAATGATAAGATGAATCTACACTTACTCATTTCACTCTTCTATGTTAGCTTCATTCGTACTCTTCATATAAATGGATTGTTTATCCAAATTATTCGCTGATGATAAAACTCTAATTTTCAGCCTGTATGCATCATGAAAACATACTTATTATCATTCACGACCTTTCCACTCAAATTTCGGGACGAAATTTCTTTAACGGGTAGGTACTGTGACAACCCGGAAATTTCCAACCAAATTTAAACTTTATCTTTATATTATTCCGACACGATAAGCAAAGTTTGTTAAGTTAAATCTCAAGAATTTTAAATTGTGTTCATACATTCATTATAACCTCGACCAAATTCCGACGATTCACGAACCGTTATATATAAATAAATATGTATATATATATTATAACTTGAGAATATTAATAAAGTATTAAACGTATAATACTTTACATGAACGTATTTGTTTCAATATGTTTATCGATGGAATTAGAAGATAATATCAAATGATTGATTTATCAGATACATTATGATATCATTACGGGTCTATGTTATGAGGTCCACTGTGATTTAAGAAATCTATCCTTTTTGACAACATTCGGAAAATGGTAAAGTGATTTATAAGTAAGAACGTGAAGTGTAAATAACTTAGATGTTGGATATCGACAAGTTAAGTAACTCGACATTTTTCATTAAGATGATTTCATACGTTTATTTAACCTTTGAACTTTATCCCATGCTTCACCAACAAACTGTAATTTAAAAACTTGAAACCTATTATGAATATATATGATTCTACTTTTCTAAAGCATTTTATGATATAACGATTTCCATTATTTTAACCTTTAAACAAAATGATTCTTAAAAATATATTTGGTTTTGGAAAACAAAATTATTATATTTATTTGATTTAGTTTCAAACGTACAAAAACGTTTTTAGTTTAAAAAGAACTTTATTATTAAAACGTATATAACTTTTATAAATATCTAGAACCACTTTTGACAACTCATTACTTAACCAGTATGATAAAGATAACGATATTTATATTTTATTTTATTAAATATATATAACGATTTAAATTAATATTATATATATTTATACGCGTATTATACCTACATAGTTTTATAATTTTACTATACTTAAACTTTACCTTTACTTTATTTTTACTTTACTTTAACTTTAATAATCCACTTTAATAATTCATACTTTAATAATTCACTTTAATAATTCATATTTTAATAATTCACTTTAATAATTCATACTTTAATAATTCACTTTAATAATTCAAAAATCTATTATAAATAGAATTCAATAGGTTTCATTATTTCATAAAACCTTGAAAATATTTTTCTCTAAACTCTCTCAATCGATTTACATATATATATATATTTACTCCGTATTATTTCAAGATATTATTAGTATACATAAAATATTACGTCAGAGTGCTGTCCGAGTGATTTTGAAATTGTTTTTCGAGTGGGATTGGATTAAGGAAATTATGGGTTATAACTATGGAGGTGATTGGGTTTGGTTCATGGGTATGCTCGTGAGGTCAATATAGTGTTTATCATCTCCGTTGCGTCTACGTACCTTTCCTGCAATATTGAATCTCAATATTGATACGTGAGTACTCATAATTTAACTTTTACATACTAATAGTGTATCCCTGACTAGTGCTCGAGTATATAGGATTATGCATGTTTGTACTTTTGACATTGCCTTTAGTTAAGTTATGTTGAATCCTGAATTAGTTATATATGCGACTGAGATAAGGTATAAGATATGCATGTCGTTGGAAAGCTAGCGAAAAATTAAGAACTTTTCATTTAGATATCGAATGATTTCGATGAACGGATTTGAAGTTATAGTCCATCAAATTTTTGTATTATTATTAAAAATGATTATTATTATCGTCGTGATTATCTTCGTTCTAGTTTTATCTTATTATTATTATTATCTTTATCAATAAAAGGATTTATATTTAAAAATTGTTATTTTTATTATTATTACTATCGTTATTATCGTTAAAGTTATAATTAGTATTATTATTATTATCCAATTATTATTATTATTATTATTATTATTATTATTATTATTATTATTATTATTATTATTATTATTATTATTATTATTATTATTATTATTATTATTATTGGTATTATTATTATTATTATTATCATTATTAATATATATATCATTATTTAAAAATGGTTATTGTTATTGTTATTATTATTACTATATTATCATTAAGATAATTATTAGTATTATCGTTAATAATGTTATAGTAACTATCATTATTAATATTAGTGTAATTAAAACAAATATTTGTAACACCTAATTATTTTGATTACTATTATTATCATTATTACGAACACGATATAAAAGACGATTAAATGCTATTAAACGAAACGATTAGGAAATAATGGGTAAGAGTATCATGATAAAATTAAAATATTATAAGATATTGATTTAGATAAAATTATCGTTCTTATTATTTTTATCATTACTATTATTATTAAAATTATCGTTAGTATTAAAACTATCATTTTAACAAAAATTATCATTTTAATAGAAATGTCATTGTTACTATAAAATATCATTATTATTATTATTTTAAATAGAATTATTATTTTAAAGATAATATTAAAAATTATCGTAAATATTAAAGTTATCATAATTAGAATTATCATTTTATCATAATGTCATCTTAGTAATTATAAATATTGATATTTTATAATAATAATAATTATTACAAAATAATACAACTTTTACTTACTATCATTATAGATATTATTTTATCAAATAAATATTTGATACAAACATATTTTACTACGTGTAATAACTTACTTTAATAATGCCTATAATATTATCTTTATAATATTAAATGAACCCTATAAATTTTATTACTTAATATATATAAAAGTATATTTTATTATATAAATATAATATAAAATTTTATTTATTAATAAATAAATTATATTATTTACTCTAATAAATCTTTTAAAAATATTTAAAAATATAAATTGACGATATTTAAACTATATATTAATCATGTATAGATTTTTGGAAATTATTTTGAGTCAAATTTTCTTTTGTTGACTTTTGCATATTATTCTCGAGCATTAGGATTGTGGTACACTTTGACTTGACCTAATTTGTTAGACAAATATTGATCAACACATAAATATGTATAATTAATTTAGGTTCATGAATCCGAGGCCAACCTTGCACTTGTTCAATGACGTTATATGTATTTTTACTACGAAATACAGTATGGTGAGTTTCATTTGAATCCCTTTTATTCTTTACATTTTTGGGACTGAGAATACATGCAAATGCTTTATTAACTGTTTTACAATATCTATATGCGTGAGTTTCATTTGCCTTTTTACCCTTTATATTTTTGGGACTGAGAATACATGCGCTTTTATAAATGTTTGACGAAATAGACACAAGTAATTGAAACTACATTCTATGGTTGAATTATCGAAATCGAATACGCCCCTTTTTATTAAAGTCTGGTAATCTAAGAATTAGGGAACATACACCCTAATTGACGCGAATCCTAAAGGTAGATCTATTGGGCCTAACAAACCCCATCCAAAGTACCGGATGCTTTAGTACTTCAAAATTTATATCATGTCCGAAGGAGGATCCCGGAATGATAGGGGATATTCTTATATGTATCTAGTTAATGTCGGTTACCAGGTGTTCACCATATGAATGATTATTTTTTTGTCTCTATGCATGGGACATATATTTATGAGAACTGGAAATGAAATTCTTGTGGTCTATTAAAATGATGGAAATAAATGATTATGATAAACTAATGAACTCACCAACCTTTTGGTTGACACTTTAAAGCATGTTTATTCTCAGGTGTTAAAGAAATCTTCCGCTGTGCATTTGCTCATTTTAAAGATATTACTTGGAGTCTTTCATAGCATATTTCGAAGAACGTTGCATTCGAGTCATTGAGTTCATCAAAGATTATTATTAAATCAATTTATAGTTGGATAGTGGATATTATGAAATGGTACGCATGCCTGCCAATTTTTGATGTAAAGAAAGATTGTCTTTTAAAAACGAATGCAATGTTTGTAAAATGTATCATATAGAGGTCAAATACCTCGTAATGTAATCAACTATTGTGAATCGTTTATAATGTATATGAACGGGTCCTTTCAGAATTAACCCAGACGTATTGTGTTCATGTGTCTTACGATTTATCCGACGTATTGTATAACTATTGTCTTAATCAATTAATATTATGTTATATTGTATCGGACTTAACCAAGACTAGTATATTACAAGGAAATAGTCATGACATGTTTAAATACATGTATAATATAGGAAAAGTTAGCTAGGATATGGTTAGTATATATTTTATCAAAATAATCCCGTAGCCATTTTAGGCTATTTCTTATCATTATTGTTTTGCCCATAATTTCTTTGTTACAAATCGGTTTTGAGTGAATCAAATTGCTATGGTTTTGTAATGAACTCATTTTTTGAATCTAAATAGAAAAAGTGGTGGTTTATAGTCGTAGTTATGGGTTACAAGTCCATTTTGAAAGACGTGGTCATTTCTGTCGAAAGAACGACACCTTGATAACCATTTTGAAAAACATACTTCTACTTTGAGTTTAACCACCATTTTTAGATATATTATCATGTTCATATGAAATATAATTTTCCCAAAAAACAAACTTTAAATTCAAAGTTTAAGATAGTTTTTAATTATCCAACCCAAAACAGCCCCCGGTTTCACTACGACGGCGTATGCTCAGTTTTACGGTGTTCTTCGTGTTTTCAAGTTTTAAATCCTTAAGTTAGCATATCATATAGATATATTACATGTGTGAAGTTGTTTTTAAATCAAACAAGGTTATGAACACCGTTACTACCTCAAGTTTAGAAGGTAAACCTACTGTAAATAACAAGAAATAATCTTGAGCTTCAAAGGATCTTTGATGGCTTGAAAACTCTTAAAGTAGAATCATGGAATGAAAACAAGTTCAGGTAAGATTACTACTTGATCTAAGATAGTTATGTTTATAGAATTTAATAAAAGCTTAAATATAATTATTACCTTGATTTAGAATGAATACCTACTGTAATGAATGAAGATTTCTTGATGTTGGATGATCACTTGAAATGGTTTTGAAAGATTGAAAGTAATCTAACAAACTTGAAAGTGATCTTGCAAGGTTATTTTGTATGATGATTTATGTTTGAATTTTTGAGCTAGACTGATGTAGATTTTGATGAAGATGATGAATAACACTTAGAACATATAGATAGAACTTGATAGAGATCAAATTGATGCATGAAAGTTGAAATGAAATTGTGTTTGTGTGTGTGTTTAGGCCGTGATTATGGATGGTGATACAAAGATGTTTTAGTTTGTAATTTAGCTTAATAACTCATGGTAAATGACAAAGGTTAAACCCTACATGTTTCTATATGTAACGACCCGAATTTTTCTGACTACTTGATTATACTATCTACATGATTTAATAATTCCGACTTGATAAGTAATGAATTTTAATAAGTCTTGAACCTCCGGAAAGAGTTTTACACAAGCTTTTGGTCACCCTTTTATTGCTACGATTCACGAACGTTATAACTTGTATTAATTATATATATGTATATATATATATATATATATATATATATATATATATATATATTTAACTTGAAAATATGATAATTAAATATCTCATTAAGTATATTAACAAGGTATTATATATACATTTTCATACTACTAATTTAAAGAGTTTTCGGACAATATATATGTTACTTTTTAAATGACGTAATTAACTTATGTTAAAATGTATTTACATACAATGTATTATGAGTATAAATACATCCTTAAAAGTATTGAATATACTTAATAATATACAAATACATATAAGGGATAGCTATATTCGTATTTCCGTTCATTTTTCTCAAGAATTCTACTCGTATTTATACGGTATTTATACAGTATTTATACGGTATTTATACAGTATTTATACCGTATTTATACACGTATTATACGTAGCTTCTAGAAGTATTTACTATTGGTATATACCAATAGAAATCTACAATTACGTATTTATACGGTAGTTATACACGTAATATACACAGCTTCTAGAAGTATTTACTATTGGTATATACGAATAGTAATCTACAATTATTGATGTATTATGTCATGCATGACCAAATGGATTTTAATTTATCTTAGATATTTTTCACTAAAAACCAAATTTATGAGCCTACAAATAAGCACCATTTCTAACTCATTTTTTTACACATTCATTTTTTAAAATTTTACTTACAATTTTCACACACACTTGCAAGAACTCTCTCATTCTTTGTTCTACTACTTAATTCTAGCAACTTTACATTCTAAACTTGAGCTAAAAACTCTACTTCAACTCTTGTTCAATACATATGTTTATAGCTATCTATATAAGAGTTTATAAACTAGAACATAGTTTAGTTGATTCTAAACTTGTTTGAAAAACTAATCTAATCTTTCTAACTTAACTCTAATAATACTTATTTACATGTATTATGATGTTATATTAAGTTAATATAAGAACTTATAACTTGTACATATGAAGAACACCTTGAAACTTAACATATATCGTTTAATCTCCATTCGGTAAAAAGCGGGCTGTTTTGGGTTGGGAATTAAAAACCTATCTTAGACTTTGAGTTCGAGGCTAAGACTTTGTAAATATGTTAATATATGTAAATAAGACTTCCAGTAATTTTTTCAAGATTTTAGACAAAGTGGAAGTGTTTTATCAAAAATCATATATCGGGTGGATGCCGGGATTCTTACAAATCTGACCACCGGCACAAAAAGAGGGTAAAACTCTAAAAATTACTACTTGGGCTGAACTTTTCGAATTGGTTTTGAAAAATTAACTTCTTAAGGAATCCATAGCAATTTGATTCACTTTAAACGGAGTTGTAATGAATATTTGGCGAGCAAAATAAAATCTGCTAAAATTAACTTTATATGGACGAAATGTATCCTATAAAAACTATATTAACCATATCCTTGCTAACTTTTCCTATATACTATATATATTTAGACATGTTATCATTAGTATAACAAAATATTATAATCTTGGTTAATTCCGAGATTGTATATATATAATAATCTTGGTACGTTCCATGACAATACGTATACAATACGTTCGGATAAATCGAAAGACACCATGTACACAATACGTCTGGGTTAATTCTAAGACAATACGAGTACCATGGGTCATGATTGAGTCTATAAAAATACAAATACAATACGCCGTGGGGTAATTCTAAGATTATATATACATACCGATTATTGGACTGTTGGACTATTGGACTATATTTGGACTACTAACAAAGGACAACTAACAAAGGACTACTAACATGAAAATGTTAAAAAATTAATATATAAGTATTCTATGAAGTTGCTTTCTTTTATTCATATGTCGTATTATTATCTGAATCATTATTATTGTTATAGGTTCGTGAATCCAAGGACGACGGCCATATTTTTAATAAGTTGAAAACTTATTATTAATATACTTTTACTACCGTGAGTATATAGTCCCATTTTTAAACTCTAAAAATATTTTGGGATGAGAATACATGCATTTTATGTTTTACGCTATGGACACAAGTACTTAAAATATATTCTACGTTGAGTTGTACCACCTTGCATATCTTCCATAATAGCTTGGTAACTAATATTTACATGTTGTAAGAACATGTAAGCGCGATTCCTATTGATAGATCTATTGGATTTGACAACCCCAACCGGGCTAGTCGCTCTAGTATCGTAAACGGTTGCATAGTACTTCATTTTTACTACACTTGGTACAGTGTAGGGAGATTTCATAATAAAGGGAATATGCCACATTATTTGTTAAGTATGGTTACCGAAGCGCTCAACAACTTATAGAATATCTTTATTGAAATAACTATGAAATCTTGTGGTCTATATTTATATCGATGATAGCTTTAAACCTATATATCTCACCAACCTTTGTGTTGACTGTTTAAGCATGTTTATTCTCAGGTCCTTAAGAAAGTCTTCCACTGTTGCATTATCTGACCAAGCTGTGCATGGAGTCTCATGCTTTTGTTTAAATGAAGTGTTGCATTCAATAAAACCTATGTCATGTAATATATTCGACTTTTATGTCACGTGTGTAGTATTTATGTAATATGGGGATTATTCCTTAAATAAACGCCCACTTGTTTAAAACATGCATTATGTATAATAATGGTGTGCTTTTATGAAAAGAATGCAATATTTTCTAAAAACGTATCATATAGAGGTCAAATACCTCGCTATGGGACCAATGAATAACGTACTACGTTTATAGTAATATGGACGGGTCGTTTCACTATAATGGTTAATGAGTCATCTAGGGCTGCTAAGAGCTGATCATTAAGTGTATATACCAATAGTATATACATCTAGAAGCTGGGTATTATTCGGGTGAAAATACCGTACGAATACGAGTAGAATTCTTGATGAAAACGAATGAAAATACGGTTATAGTTATCATTGTTAAGTATAAGTATTTTGATATATGTCTTTAATTCTTTCAAATGTGTATTAATACATCTTAATACAATACACATATATATATATTTTAATTAAGTCATTATTTCGTCGTTAATCGTTACATGTATATATTGTTTCAAAACCCTTAAGTTAGTAGTCTCATTTTATGTATATAGTTTATTGTTAATATACTTAATGAGATACTTAATTATCATTTTATCATTTTAAATATATAAATGTCCATATATATATCATCATGTCATTTACAAGTTATAACGTTCGTGAATCGTCGGACAAACTAGGTGGTCAAACGTTTATGTAAAATTCGTTTCAAACATTTAAGTCTTAACAAGTTTGATTGCTTAACATGTTGGAAACATTTAATCATGTAAATATTAATGTCATATATATATTCATGGAAAAATCCGGTTCGTTACTGAAATGCCCCGTTCATATTGATTTTAAACGTTTCATATTAATTGGTTTCATCGCGAGGTTTTGACCTCTATATGAGACGTTTTTCAAAGCCTGCATTCGTTTTAAAAATAAACCATAACCTTTATTTTATCGACAAAGGTTTAAAAGACATAATATAGATTATCAATCAATGATAACCTACAAATACACGGTTTCACACGACCATTACATAAAGATTAACAATAATATGTTACAACACAGTTTTCCGAATGCAGTTTTTAAACATTATCATACAAGCATTGTGACGACCCGGATTTTTACGACTACTTGATTATACTATCTACATAATTTAATAATTCCAACTTGATAAGCAATGAATTTTAATAAGTCTTGAACCTCCAGAAAGAGTTTTACACAAGCTTTTGGTCACCCTTTTATTCCAACGATTCACGAACGTCATAACTTGTATTAATATATATATATGTATATATGTATATATATATTTAACTTGAAAATATGATAATTAAATATCTCATTAAGTATATTAACAAGGTATTATATATACATTTTCATACTACTAATTTAAAGAGTTTTCGAACAATATATATGTTATTTTTTAAACGACGTAATTAACTTATGTTAAAATGTATTTACATACAATGTATTATGAGTATAAATACATCCTTAAAAGTATTGAATACACTTAATAATATACAAATACAGATAAGGGATAGCTATATTCGTATTTCCGTTCATTTTTCTCAAGAATTCTACTCGTATTTATACGGTATTTATACGGTATTTTTACTGTATTTATACGGTATTTATACGCATATTATACGCAGCTTATAGAAGTATTTACTATTGGTATATACCAATATAAATCTGCAATTATGTATTTATACGGTATTTATACGCGTATTATACACAGCTTCTAGAAGTATTTACTATTGGTATATACGAATAGAAATCTACAATTATTGATGTATTATGTCATGCATGATCTAATGGTTTTTAACTTATACTAGATATTTTTCACAAAACAACAAAATTAGAACTAGTATATAAAGACACCATATTTGATCAAATTTTTACCATTCCATTTTCTAATTTTTACTTCAAGTTTACTTACACACACATACTCTCTCTAGTTCTAGTATCCCTTTCTTTGTTCTTCATCTATTTCTAGCAAGTTCAAGCTTCAAAATCAAGGTATTAACCTAGCCTAAACTCTTGTTCAATTCATATGTTTATAGCTATCTTTATAAGAGTTTATAAACTAGAACATAGTTTAGTTGATTCTAAACTTGTTTGAAAAACTAATCTAATATTTCTAACTTAACTCTAATAACATTTATTTATATGTATTATGATGTCATATTAAGTTAATATAAGAACCTATAACTTGTAGATATGAAGAACACCTTGAAACTTAACATATATCGTTTAATCTCCATTCGGTAAAAAGCGGGCTGTTTTGGGTTGGGAATTAAAAACGTATCTTAGACTTTGAGTTCGAGGCTAAGACTATGGAAACATGTTAATATATGTAATTAAGACTTCCAGTAATGTTTTCATGATTTTAGACAAAGTAGAAGTATTTTATCAAAAATCATATATCGGGTAGATGTCGGGATTCTTTCAAATCTGACCACCGGCACAAAAAGAGGGTAAAACTCTAAACATTACTACTTGGGCTGAACGTTTCGAATTGGTTTTGAAAAATTAACTTCTTAAGGAATCCGTAGCAATTTGATTCACTTTAAATGGAGTTGTAATGAATATTTTACGAGCAAAACAAAATCTGCTAAAATTAACTTTATATGGACAAAATTTATCTTATAAAAACTATATTAACCATATCCTTGCTAACTTTTCCTATATCCTATATATATTTGGACATTTTATCATTAGTATAATAAAATATTATAATCTTGGTTGATTCCGAGATTGTATATATATAATAATCCTGGTACGTTCCATGACAATACGTATACAATACGTTTTGATAAATCCTAAGTCAACACGTCTCTGGATTGATGCAAGACAATATGTACACAATACGCTGTGGGGTAATTGTAAGATTATATATTTATACCAATTATTGGACTGTTGGACTTTTCGGACTATTTTGGACCACTAACAAAGGACTACTAACAATGGACTACTAACAAAGGACTACTAACGATGGACTACTAACATAAAATGTTAAAAAATTTTATATAAGTATTCTATGAACTTGCTATATTAATTTTGTTCACATGTATTATTATCTGAATCATTATTATTGATATAGGTTTGTGAATCCAAGGACGTCGGCTATATTTTAATAAGTTGAAAACTTGTTAAAACTATACTTTTACGACAGAGAGTATATAGTCCCATTTTTAAACTCTACAAATATTTTGGGATGAGAATACATGCAGCTTTTGTTTTTCGAAATGGACACAAGTACTTAAATATATATTCTATGTTGAGTTGTACCTTTTTATATATCCCTAATAGTCTGGTAACTATTTGTTACATGTGGTTAACATGTAAGCGCGAATCCTATTGATAGATCTATTGGGTTTGACAACCCCACTCGGGCTAGTTAGTACTAGTTCATAACGGGTGTTTAGTACTTCGTTTTAATACACTTGGTACGGTGTAGAGATAACTTTGAAAGGGGAATATGCACGGAAAACATCTGTTAAGTATAGTTACTGGGCGCTCAACAAACGTATAGAATATCTTTGCAGAAACGTTTATAACATGAAATCTTGTGGTCTACTATTATATCTTATGTTGACTTTAAAACCTATATCTCACCAACTTTTATGTTGACAGTTTAAAGCATGTTTATTCCCAGGTCCCTAGAAGTCTTCCGCTATTTGCTTATACGTTATACAAGCTATGTGCATGGAGTCATACATGCTTTATTCGAGAAAACTTTGCATTCACACAATCATCATCATGTATCTTATTTTGACAGTATTGTCAATGAATGTATTATTGTAAACTATTATTTACGGGGATTGTCTATACGTAGAAATCATCAAATTTCAAAAACTTTGGATTTTATATATTCATTTATGGTGTGTCTTTCAAAAGAATGCAATGTTTACAAAACATATCATATAGAGATCAATACCTCGCAATGAAATCGATGGATGATGTACTACATCTAAAGGGATTTGGACGGGTCATCATAGTTGGTATCAGAGCGTTGGTCTTAGCGAACCATGTCTTGCATTAGTGTGTCTAACTGATAGTTGTTAAGATGCATTAGTGAGTCTGGACTTCGACCGTGTCTGCATGTCAAGAGTTTTGCTTACCATTTCTTGTCAAAAATTACCTGCTTATCATTCTTAGTCTAGACACATCTTACTGCATTTATTGCATATCTAGTGTATAGACAAATTCATATCTTAGCGTATCTATTACAGTAAAATTTTCCTGACATCTTCCAAAAATTCCTCCGTAACTTATGGGATGTTGGGATTATATATACATATGTAAATTATGTATTGAAGAATACCAATCTAAGTTCTATAATATATTTCATATCAAAAATTATTTCCCTGATTGTACAAGATGGATCCTGCAACCAGTTTGAGTTCCTCGGATTATGACAGCTATTCCGATATGGATTTCTACCCGAGCTCCGAAAGCAGTGTAACCGGAATGGATCAACCAATTAGCCATCATCAATTCTGGATGAATTGGGGATAGGTTCGTAGCCGACTCAATCAATGGAGACAAGAAGAAGGCGATCCTTTCCATCAACCAAATTGCCCTCTTGGCGAAGAACCTGAAGCACTTACCGGCGAACCAGTTCGAAACACCATTTTCACTCTCATTGCCAGCATAGCTCGCAACGATTACGTAATATATACTATTCTAAACCTTATTCATCCGCTCGTTCCAACCACCAATCATCCCGGAGTAATAGAAGAAGTCCACGAGCTTCGCACTCGAGTAGTGACTTTGGAGAGTATGATGCACAATTTGCAGGCATCACGGACATCACCAGCATCAGTACCAACAGCACCTGTACCACCAACAACAACATCCGCATCACCCTCCTTAACATCACAATCCGTACCTCGAGCATAATCTTCGTCCAACATCTCTCATTTTTTTTCTGTATATCGTTCTACATCAACATCATACGCCTCGAAGACACCAAGGAAAACCAACAAACGATGAAGTATTGATTCATAACTTCATTGGAGAAATATTCCGCGGAGATTATGTAATCTCTAAAGTCTTAGAGATTATTTATTCTAGTTTTAATCGTAGATTAGATAGTTGGAGGGATAGAAATGATAGAGAGTAGAGTAGATACCCTGACACAGAATGATGCGTGACTTACAAGCTAGACTTGTTATACAAGCACCACCAGCAGAACCGCCAACATCACCAGCAGTATCACCAACACCAGCAAAACCTGCAGCACCACAAACTCCACAAGCTCCATAACCATCGCAGATATCAACACCTCAATCATTATTAAGTATATTATATTACCGAGTTATGAATTAACTCTATTTTAAAGGAATTTATATGTATATTTTATATATATAACTTTTGAAACCATAATTTATCTTTTCGTACTAAGCTATTACGTATGAATTTTTAAAGGGTAGATACTACTCGGTTAATTCATATTTCTAATATGCTATGATGTACATCCTTCTTTAACAACTTAACAATCGTTAACTATAATCTCTGCTTCAGCACAATAAATTCTATTTCATGATAAACCAAGTGTATTATTCAATTACGTGTTTGATTTTACACTTTCATTTCCGATGTACTTGAAACCTTCTAGAAAACATCATTCGTGCCTTGCAAAGTTCACAAGAATTCCAAGAGTATCAATATCGTTCACCGAGGAATGTCAATAAGATAAAATAACGAAGTATTGATTACATTAGCAAAATACTCTACGAAGATTATCTAATGTTTTAGAGATTATTCATTTTTAGTTCCAGCCAAAAATCAGATGAGTTTAATATTAACTCATTAAATCTGTATTACATCTGAAGAAAATATACATACATATATTTTTATAAAGACTGTAATAAAAATTCTCTTGTACAAAATATTATTTGTGAAAAATTGTTTAACGGGTAGGTAATACCCGAGAAATATTTAAGTTCACAATTAATATGTTATACTGTATACTCTTCAATTATTCGATAATCATTATCTATACTCACTACTTCCACAACGATATATATTCTTCCATAGAAATCAGATCAACCATTCCCATCCAAATTCAATTACATATTCTGATTTTGACAGATCAGAATTCAAGTCAAGATATAACAGATAACATCACTCTTAGATCCTTACATCTTTCAAAATCATACTTTGAATTCAAAACTGTAATAGAACGTCACTCTTATTCATAAAACCCAGAAATATATTCATTTCATTCAAAATCCTAAATGATTTCATCTTGAACATCATGTGTATATTGACGATTACAACCTGTGTTCAAACCTTTCATGATTCTTGAAAACACTTCAACTGATGAACAATCAAGAGGATGAACCAACCACATGTTATGTACGAAAAAGATTTGTACATATATTCATACACTCGGAAAACTCTTGTAACTAAATAACAGCCTAACACGTATCTGTGCTAGATCTTTTGACATGGTTATTACCAAAAATAACCTAACAATCCTTTTTCAAAGTATTCAATTTTATCACACTTCCAACAAGTCAACTTCGACTTCTCGTTTGGATTAGCCCTATTATAATCTTGATATATACGTTTTTCTTTTTGCTTTTGTTACTGGGGAACCTTTTATATTCCACCATAATAACAGTAAATGTATTAGCAGCTTCATTACTCTTTGGCGTAAGTCTCTCCGAAAAATCACGATATTCATTCATTGAAACCCTATTATGTACTCATCTGCATCATGTAACGACAATTGCCATACAAAATATCGGGAAGCATCAATCATTATTCTCGAATTTCGCAGCATTTCTACGTCAACGGTTATATATATACATATAACGTCTATCTCCTGAACTTACGTACTTCAATTCTGGAATTCTGAAAAGCACCCCAACCTGCGAACTAGTTCTCTGAATTTTGAAAATACTGAAGAAGCAGCAAAAACTGTAAACGACCTTAACAGTCAAAAGTTTGATGATAAAAAATAAAAAAATAATAATAAAAAAAGAAGTGGTGGAAAAGCTCAGAAAAGCGGATTGAGCCAATCGTGAAGGAGGCTGTGGAAAAATCATAAGAACTAAACCTATACCTAAAGAATCTAGATATTCGATTTCTGATGGAAATCACAAAAGATCTCTTTACGCATTCTAAACCCTTACTGAAGAATTTTCCTCATTATCCTTCAACTTTAGATATTCTAAGATATCATCGTATCTTTCATTATAAATATCTTCGATATTTCTACTATCCTTATCCGAAATTATTTATCTCTTCTTGTTATCTGTAATACATCATAAAGGAAACTAATTTAGTTTCTACATTCTGTAAAAATCGAGTTTAAATTATGAATGTTTTTAAAGTAGTGTTGGGAATTGAAGCATGAGTTAGTATATTATAATGACGCCTGATCAACGTGGTTATATTACAGTAAGTCATGCTGAATTTCTAATGGAACGTGATGATTCACAGATCATACCCTCATCATGTGCCATGTAACACGATTCTTTCATTCTATTTAACCTCTAAACATACCAAGAAAATATTTTATTGATATTTCAATCTTTTCCGTGATTTCTGGTAATTTAACAAATCATATCGTGCTATTAAAATTTCTTCCTTAGAACATTAGTTATGTTCATTCCGAATTTCATACCTATGAATTCTGTACTATTACCTGCTTTACTTAAAGTTGAGAAAAGAAAAAAAAAGCATGGAACTCTAAAAATTAAAGGAAAATATAAACACAACAACAACATAGAGATTACAAACCGTGTATATCAATACGTATAGCGATATAAAGACACTAGAGAATGAAAAAGAAGGATGATTGTGACAATAGTCAGAATAATGTCAAGAACCAGAGCTGGATTGAGCATTTTCACAATCTTTTGGAAGTAGAAATTGAGGAAGAGAATATAGGAGTAGTGAAAAATAATGGAACGAAAGAGGTTAATTTATAGTGGAAATATCAGACAGAGCAATCGAGGAAGATTATCGTATTTAATTAAAGAGGATCCTAATTTCCTTAAATCTCGAAGAATCAAATCTTATATAGATTACGAAGATTTTCTTTAAATTCCTTGAATTCCAGAAATCCACCGTTACTACGTCAAAAGTTAAGACGAATCCCTATTTCTTTATTTCACACTTTGCGATAGCTTCTCTCATACACCTCGAGTAATCGAATTATTTTATCCATATTACTCAGTGATGATAAAACTCTATTTATCAACTCATATTCATCATGAAAACATTCTTATTATCAGCCATTACAACCTCTATCAAATTTCGGGACAAAATTTCTTTAACGGGTAGGTACTGTGATGATCCGGATTTTTCCGACTACTTGATTATACTATCTACATAATTTAATAATTCCGACTTGATAAGAAATGAATTTTAATAAGTCTTGAACCTCCGGAAAGAGTTTTACACAAGCTTTTGGTCACCCTTTTATTCCAACGATTCACGAACGTCATAACTTGTATTAATATATATATGTATATATGTATATATATATATTTAACTTTAAAATATGATAATTAAATATCTCATTAAGTATATTAACAAGGTATTATATATACATTTTCATACTACTAATTTAAAGAGTTTTCGAACAATATATATGTTACTTTTTAAACGACGTAATTAACTTATGTTAAAATGTATTTACATACAATGTATTATGAGTATAAATACATCCTTAAAAGTATTGAATACACTTAATAATATACAAATACATATAAGGGATAGCTATATTCATATTTCCGTTCATTTTTCTCAAGAATTCTACTCGTATTTATACAGTATTTATACTGTATTTATACGGTATTTATACGCATATTATACGCAGCTTATAAAAGTATTTACTATTGGTATATACCAATAGAAATCTACAATTACATATTTATACGGTATTTATACGCGTATTATACGCGGCTTATAGAAGTATTTACTATTGGTATATACGAATAGAAATCTACAATTATTGATGTATTATGTCATGCATGACCTAATGGTTTTTAACTTATACTAGATATTTTTCACAAAACAACAAAATTAGAACTAGTATATAAAGACACCATATTTGATCAAATTTTTACCATTTCATTTTCTAATTTTTACTTCAAGTTTACTTACACACACATACTCTCTCTAGTTCTAGTATTCCTTTCTTTGTTCTTCATCTATTTCTAGCAAGTTCAAGCTTCAAAATCAAGGTATTAACCTTGCCTAAATTCTTGTTCAATTCATATGTTTATAGCTATCTATATAAGAGTTTATAAACTAGAACATAGTTTAGTTGATTCTAAACTTGTTTGAAAAACTAATCTAATCTTTCTAACTTAACTCTAATAACATTTATTTATATGTATTATGATGTTATATTAAGTTAATATAAGAACTTATAACTTGTACATATGAAGAACACCTTGAAACTTAACATATATCGTTTAATCTCCATTCGGTAAAAAGCGGGCTGTTTTGAGTTGGGAATTAACCATATCCTTGCTAACTTTTCCTTTATCCTATATATATTTTGACATGTTATCATTAGTATAACAATATATTATAATCTTGGTTGATTCTGAGATTGTATATATATAATAATCCTGGTACGTTCCATGACAATACGTATACAATACGTTTTGATAAATCCTAAGTCAACACGTCTCTGGATTGATGCAAGACAATATGTACACAATACGTCGTGGGGTAATTCTAAGATTATATATATACCGATTATTGGACTGTTGGACTTTTTAGACTATTTTGGACCACTAACAAAGGATTACTAACAATGGACTACTAACAAAGGACTACTAACGATGGACTACTAACATAAAATGTTAAAAATTATTATATAAGTATTCTATGAACTTGCTATATTAATTTTGTTTACATGTATTATTATCTGAATCATTATTATTGATATAGGTTTGTGAATCAAAGGACGTCGGCTATATTTTAATAAGTTGAAAACTTGTTAAAACTATACTTTTACGACAGTGAGTATATAGTCCCATTTTTAAACTCTACAAATATTTTGAGATGAGAATACATGCAGCTTTTGTTTTTCGAAATGGACACAAGTACTTAAATATATATTCTATGTTGAGTTGTACCTTTGTATATATCCCTAATAGTCTGGTAACTATTTGTTACATGTGGTTAACATGTAAGCGCGAATCCTATTGATAGATCTATTGGGTTTGACAACCCCACTCGGGCTAGTTAGCACTAGTTCATAACGGGTGTTTAGTACTTTGTTTTACTACACTTGGTACGGTGTAGAGATAACTTTGAAAAGGGAATATGCACGGAAAACATCTGTTAAATATAGTTACTGGGCGCTCAACAAACGTATAGAATATCTTTGCAGAAACGTTTATAACATGAAATCTTGTGGTCTATTATTATATCTTATGCTGACTTTAAAACCTATATCTCACCAACTTTTGTGTTGACAGTTTAAAGCATGTTTATTCCCAGGTCCCTAGAAGTCTTCTGCTGTTTGCTTATACGTTATACAAGCTATGTGCATGGAGTCATACATGCTTTATTCGAGAAAACATTGCATTCACACAATCATCATCATGTATCTTATTTTGACAGTATTGTCAATGAATATATTATTGTAAACTATTATTTACGGGGATTGTCTATACGTAGAAATCATCAAATTTCAAAAACTTTGGATTTTATATATTCATTTATAGTGTGTATTTCAAAAGAATGTAATGTTTACAAAACGTATCATATAGAGATCAATACCTCGCAATGAAATCGATGGATGATGTACTACGTCTAAAGGGTTTTGGACGGGTCATCACAAGCATGCTGACTCCAAATCTTGTCTTTAAATAGCATGCAACAGTGGAAGTCTTTCAATAATCACCTGAGAATAAACATGCTTAAAATGTCAACAAAAATGTTGGTGAGTTATAGGTTTAACCTATATTGTAAGTTGTAATAATAGACCACAATATTTCATTTTCATAAACATCATACAAGCATTTCCCAATCTGCATAAAAATCATTCATATGGTGAACACCTGGTAACCGATATTAACAAAATGCATATAGAATATCCCCTATCATAACAGGAACTCTCATCTGTATGATATAAAATCGAAGTACCAAAGCATCCATAACCCGGATGGGGTTTGTTAGGCCCAATAGATCTATCTTTAGGATTCGCGTTAATTAGGGACCATTTCTGTGATGACCCGGGAATTTCCGACCAAATTTAAACTTAATCTTTATATGTTTTCGACACGATAAGTAAAGTCTGTATTGTTGAGTCTCGAAAATTTTGAACTGCTTTCATATATGCAATTACCTTGTGACTATTCCCGACGATTCACGAACATCGATGTATAAATAGATATGTAATATATATATATATATATATATAATTAATAAATAGTAAAGGTACAATAAATTATGTAATTGATAGATAGTATATAATAAATGGAAACATATTAAACTTAATTACAAGTTGAATATAAATTATTATATTAACACTATTATCATTACAAGTATTAATTATTATTGTTAAATTTGCTATTATTACTAATATTATTATCATTACTTAGTATTATTGATATTATTATTACTAATATTACATATGTATTATTGTTATTATAATTATGATCATTATTATTATTATTATCATTATTATGAATATAATACAATTTATCATTATAAATATTATTATTAGTATCATTTTATAAAATTCTTAATATTATTATTATTATTATCAACAAAAGTATTAGTAATAAAATCATTACTGACGTTATCATTTATTATTAGTATTATGATTATAGACACAACTATGAACATTATTATTATTATTATGATTACTAACTTATCATTTTCAGTGCTATTATTATAATTACGATTAAGATTATTATTATTATTATTGTTATTATAGAAGTAATACAAGTTATAATTAGTTTCACTAATATTAGTATTAATATCATTTTCATAATTATTAATATTACTACTATTATTAATATAAGTATTTTTTTTTAACAATATCGTTATTATTATTAGTATTATCATTATCAAGAAAGTTATTATTATTAGTAAATCATTATTTTCAAAACTATTATTTTTGTTACAGATAAATATTTTGACCTAACATATATATTGTATAAATAGTTTATATATCTATATATAAAACATATTAACATTAATTACATAAATACTTATATATAACAAACCAATGAATTTTAGATATAATACTAACCATATATATATATATATATATATATATATATATATATATATATATATATATATATATATATATATATATATATATATATATATATATATATATTAATATAATTAAATATATAGATATTAATCATTTTAAATATATATACAACATAAATATATATAACTATATAAGTAATAACCATTTTCAAATATATAAATACAAATTAAATAAATAATATATAAAGATATAGTATGTGATATTGTTCGAGTACGGTTATATGTATTGATGAATATACAAATGATATAGGTTCGTGAATCTAAGGCCAGTCCTGCATTGTTCAGTTTCGTCATATGTATTTTTACTACAAAATACAGTATCATGAGTTTCGTTACTCCCTTTTTATATATATTTTTGGGCTGAGAATACATGCGCTGTTTTATAAACTATTTTACAAAATGGACACAAGTACTTAAACTATATTCTATGGTTGGATTACGAATACCGAATATCGCCCCTTTTTAGCTTGGTAGCCTAAGAATTAGGGAAATGGCCCCTAATTGACACGAATCCTAAAGATAGATCTATGGACCTTGACACGTCCCATTCGGGTTACGAATGCTTTAGTACTTCGATTGATATATACTGATTGCGACGGCCGATATATAGCATGCAGATTGCGAAATGCTTGTATGCGGGGGATATTCTATATGCATCATGTTAGTTCGGTTACCAAGTGTTCACCATATGAATGATTTTATCTTTATGCAGATTGCAAAATGCCTGTATAATGATTATGGAAATGATATTGAAAAATGAAAATCTTGTGGTCTATTAAAATCTTGGAAATGATTATTTATGATAAATTAATGAACTCATCAACCTTTTGGTTGACACTTTAAGCATGTTTATTCTCAGGTACGAAAGAAATCTTCCGCTGTGCATTTGCTCAATTTAAAGATATTACTTTGAGTTATTTGTGGCATATTTCAAAAGACGTTGCATTCGAGTCGTGAGTTCAAAAAGATTATTATAAAGTAAATGACAGATTAAGTCATTTATAGTTTGGGATATAATGAAATGGTATGCATAATCATTGATTATCGTTGTAATGAAATATTGTCTTTTAAAAACGAATGCAATGTTTGTAAAACGTATCATATAGAGGTCTGTACCTCGCAATGGAACCAAATGTTATTGTATTCGTCCAGATGGATATAGACGGGTCCTTTTAGTTGGTATTAGAGCAGAGGTCTTAGCGAACCAGGTCTTGCATTAGTGTGTCTAACTGATAATTGTTATGATGCATTAGTGAGTCTGGACTTTGACCGTGTCTGCATGTCAAAAAGTTTTGCTTATCATTTCGTGTCGAAAATTACCTGCTTATCATTCTTAAGTCTAGACACGTCTTATTGCATTCATTGCATAGATAGTGTATAGATAAATTCATATATTGGCGTATCTGTCATTTTAACTTTGCCTGACAGCTTCCGAAAGTTCCGCCGTAATCTATGGAATCTTCTGTACTACATAAAGGTATTCTATGTAATTAGAATGTCATCCGATATCCGAAAATCATTTCATATCAAAAATCCTTTATCTAACCGTGTAAGATGAATCCCGCAACTAGCTCGAGTTCCTCGGATAACAACAACTATTACGACATGGATTTCTACCTGAGCTCCGAAAGCAGTGTAACCGGTATGGAGCAACCGATTAGCCATCATCAATTCTGGATGAATTGGGGATGGGTTCGTAGCCGACTTAATCAATGGAGACAAGAAGAGGGTGATCCTTTTCATCAACCGAATTCACCTCTCAGTGAAGAACCTGAAGCACTTACCGGCGAACCAGTTCGAAACACCATTTTCACCCTCATTGCCAGAACAGCTCGCAACGATTACATAATATCTACTATTCTAAACCTTATCCATCTACTCGTTTCCACCGCTCATCATCCCGGGGTAATAGAAGAAGTCAACGAGCTTCGCGCTCGAGTAGTGGCTTTGAAGAGTATGATGTACAACTTGCAGGCATCACAGGCACCATCAGCACCAACATAAACACCAACAGTACCTGTACCACCAACAACATGAGCCTCAACATTACACGCCTCAACGTCATAATCTATACCTCAAGTATATGTTGGGATTTAACAAGTTTCAAAATACTTAAAACCTTTTAAGAATCATAATAAACGGAAGCGTGTAATTACCAATTAAACTTGTTAATCTTTAAACCAATTTAAAGCTAAATCCCAATAGGATCAAGTTGTGAAATCATGCTTACAAATTAACAAGAAAAGAAGGGATTTATACCTCCTCAAAACCAAGTTTGAGGGCTGCTCAAAAGTGCAGAAAGTTGATGAAGATGATGGTGAAAATAGCCTCCAACTTGAAGCTTCAAGTGTGTTAAACTCCAAGCCTTTGATGCTCCAACACCACCCTTGATTGTGACTAGACTCTAGAACCTTAACCACCTTACTAAAGTAGTTTGAAACCCACTTCCATCTGCTAGAAATTTCAACCAGCAGCAACAATGAAAGATGATGATGAATGCTAGCTTCTAATGGTGAAACCTCAAGGGATTATACCCAAGCTTGTTACCAACAACCTAGCCTTTGGTTAGGATTTTAAATGCACTTGAAATTTGCTTGTAATAAGCTCAAGAACTCCTTGTTCTTGCTCTCAAAAAGTCGACCAGCAGCAAGTCTTTTTGGAGCAGAAAAATCAGTTTTTTTCTTCCTTTGAATGTTGTGTTGTGCACTAGTATTAAGTCCCACAATCCTTGGTCATTTGCCCATACTTGTGTGAACTTGTGCATCTCAAAAGTAGCAATATTCTAGCATGGATTGTTCCCTTGGTTTTACTTCAAAATCTGCACTTTGAGTGGGTTTATATAAAATTGGGACAATTTTATAAACTTGCAATTTATATAAACCTTGTCACAAAATACACCATGCATTTGTTACTTACATATTTTATAAACCAATTTATAAAATACAACACAACATAATTATTTAAACCTATAAATAATTAAATATAAATTATCCAAATAATTTATTTCAAGTGATAATATTTTAGAAAACCGATTTTCTAAAGTTCAAGTGTCGCGTATTTATTTAACGAGCCAATCGTCAAGATTAAATACGTTTAACGTGTCGGTAAGCTTGTTATTGGGTATGACCCGACTTGGAACATAACACATTAGCCACATTAATTTAATATGTCTCTCGGGCATACGAAACACCTTCAATCTCCCACTTGCATGAGAAACATAAGAAATTAATGCAAGTGATGGATACCACCTAACGACCGTCTATCACCCCCAATATGTTATGACTTTGTGCCATTCAATAACATCATCCCTTTCGAGTTCCCATCTCGAATATGAATAGGTGAATCTTTCATTTATCCTTTCATCCTAGATGTCATGTTAAATCCAAGGGATACAGAGTGATCACTCCCTTTTAGATTTAACTTTATCAGGCCTTAGACATCTGACTCTCAACGAATAAGAGGGACAAATTCCATCTTGACTACATACGTCCTAAATATACACCTTGCATTATACCTGAGCTCTTCCTTAAGAACTACCATATTTTAGAATAGCGAAGGAAAGAATCAAGGCACAATACTTGGTAAATATCCGAACCCAATATGTATCTCAGGTCAGAGGATACAATGATATTCGCCTTTACTCAAGATTACATGTGATCAACCACAAAGGCTCCATTTAGTAAATCTTGATGGCGGGTCTTCCAATATTTGCATCCCATAAATATCTATGAACCTTGGTAGCAACCTTGCCCCACATTTAGTCCGTGAATGTATACCAATTCAAGTTCATAACAGTCTAAACCTCACACTTGTTCCCACGAATGTGATCGACTACGGAATTTAGAATAATTACTTATTCATGGATAAAATATGCAAAATACGAACATGACTCAAAATAAATTAATACCATAATTATATTAATGAGTTTGAACAATTTTGTTCCGTTACAATACTTAAAACAGATCATGACCAATCACTAGAATATCGAAGCCCTAATGCACAAACATGTCCTGTATGTTTTGATCCATGTAAGAGCTTCGTGAGAGGATCCGCTATATTAAGATCTGTGTGAACTTTGCGAATACATATCTTTCCCTTTTCAACTTCATCCCTTATGTAGTTGAATCTCCGCTCAATGTGACGGGTCTTTTGGTGAGCATGAGGTTCTTTGATTTGAGCAATCGCACCCTCGTTGTCACAAAAGATCTCAAGAGGGTCCTGAATGGAAGGGACTACTCCTAAGTCGTCGATGAATTTCTTCATCCATGCAGCTTCCTGAGCTGCCAATGAGGCGGCAATGTACTCCGACTCTGTAGTGGATAATGCAACAACATCCTGTTTTGAACTCTTCCAAGAGACCGCACCTCCATTTAATGTGAAGACATAACCGGATTGTGAACGAGAATCATCTCGATCAGTTTGGAAACTCGCGTCCACGTAACCCTTTACAGTAAGTTCCTCCTCACCAGATCCATATATTAGAAACATATCCTTAGTCCTCCTAAGGTATTTCAATATACTTTTGACAGCAATCCAATGACTGTTGCCTGGGTTATTCTGGTATCTACTTGTCAGGCTAAGAGCGCACGACACATCCGGTCTAGTGCATATCGTTGCATACATGATTGACCCAATGGCAGACGCATATGGGACTTTCTTCATTCTCTCCTGTTCATCTTTCATGGTGGGGCACTGAGATGAACTGAGAAGTGTTCCCTTTTGATTAGGTACCAAACCTTTCTTAGAGTTTTCCATCTTGAACCTTTTCAAGATCTTTTCAATGTATGCACTTTGATTCAAACCTATCAGTTTCTTGGATCTATTCCTGTAGATCTCAATCCCCAAAACGTATTGTGCTTCTCCAAGATCCTTAATGGAGAAGCATTTACTTAGCCAAGTTTTAACACCTTGCATTGCCGGAATATCGTTTCCAAATAACAATATATCATCCACATATAGTACAAGGAACATGATAGTGCTCCCACTAGCTTTCTTATATACACAAGCTTCATCACCATTTTTAATGAAGCCAAATTTCTCAGCTTCCTCATTAAAACGATGATTCCACATTCTAGATGCTTGTTTCAATCCGTATATTGACTTCTTTAACTTGCATACCTTTTTAGGATATTTCGGATCAACAAAACCTTCAGGCTGAACCATATAGACATCTTCCACAAGATATCCATTTAGGAAAGCGGTCTTGACATCCATTTGCCATATTTCATAATCATAATGAGCAGCAATGGCAAATAATATCCTAATAGACTTTAGCATTGCCACAGGCGAAAAAGTTTCATCATAGTCAACCCCTTGAGTTTGAGTGAAACCTTTTGCTACAAGTCTAGCTTTATATGTATCCAAGTTTCCATGTATGTCGGTTTTCATTTTGAAAAGCCATTTACAATCAACCAGCCTTGAGCCAGTAGGTTGTACAACCAGTTCCCAAACTTGGTTGTCATACATGGATTGCATCTCAGCGTTCATGGCTTCCTGCCATTTATCCTTATCAATCCTTGATAAAGCATCATGGTAGTTTGTTGGTTCATCCAAATCAACCACATAGCAGCCATCCATGAGAAACCCATATCTCTCAGGAGGATTACTAATTCTACCAGATCTACGAACGTCTTGTGTACTTTGATCATCCATTTGATCATTCTCAACACTTTCACGTTGAGTGCTAGTGTCAACCAATTGTGTATCATTCGTTTGATCTTGAACCTCTTCAAGATCTATCTTCCTTTCACTTTTGCCTTCCATTAGGAACTTAGTTTCAAGGAATTCAGCCTTCCGAGCAACAAATATATTCTGCTCGGATGGATCATAGAAATAGTATCCCATATCATCCTTGGGATATCCTATGAAGATACACTTCGTGGATCGAGCATTTAACTTATTGGGGACGTAACGCTTAGGGTAAGCTTCACATCCCCATACCTTTAAGTATGATAGAGATGGAGGTTTTCCAAACCATATCTCATGAGGTGTTCGTTCCACTTTCTTGGTTGGGGCCATATTGAAAATACGAGCCGCGGAGCATAGACAATAACCCCAAAATGATAGAGGCAATGAGCTTCTAGCCATCATAGATCGAACCATATCCATTAGGGTTCGGTTCCTCCTTTCAGATACACCATTAAGCTGTGGTGTCCCGGGTGGAGTAAGTTGCGAGATAATCCCATAACTTCTAAGATGATCTTGGAAAGCATTGCTTAGGTATTCACCTCCTCTATCGGTACGAAGTACCTTGATTGTCTTGTTGAGTTGATTTTGTACTTCGTTTTGATATTCCTTGAATGCTTCAAAAGTTTCGTCCTTGTGTCTTAATAAGTAGACATATCCGAAATGACTAAAGTCATCGATGAAAGTAACGAAGTATCTTTCACCATTCCTAGTTATGGGCTTAAAGGGTCCACATACATCCGAGTGTATTAATCCCAATAAGTCCTTAGCCCTTTCATAGGTCCCTTTGAAAGGTGCTTTAGTCATTTTGCCTTGTAAACAAGATTCACATACATCAAACGAGTCTAGTTCATTTGATTTCAAAAGGCCATTCTTTTGAAGTGTATGCATTCGATTCTTATTTATGTGACCAAGGCGACAATGCCATAAGTAGGAATCACTCAAATCCCTTTTGAGTTTCTTGGTGTTTGCATGGTATATTGAGCTATTGTATGATGTGTCATCATAAACCAATTCATAAATACCATTCGAAGGCGAAGCCTTAAAATAGAACACATTATCTAAAGAAACATGGATATCATCATTAATAAAATTAAGATTAAAACCACATTGTTTTTCAAACGGGATACAGAAATAATGTTTCGAGATAAATCGGGTGCATACAAAACATTTTTCAAAATAAGCTCCAAACCACTTGGAAGCTTTAAAAAAAAGTCTACATGAGCTTTCACTTGCACCCTTGCTCCATTTCCCATGAAGAGACTTGTTGTTCCCGCATCTTGATTACTTCTTTTGAACCCCTGCAAAGAATTGCAAATATGAGTTCCACATCCTGTGTCTAACACCCATGTATTAGATGAAGTAATACTAAGCTCAATGTATACCATATATACATTACCTGAGGTTTGCCCTGCATCCCTCTTTTCCTTCAACTCCTTAAGGTAGACCGGGCAGTTGCGTTTCCAGTGACCCATTTCACCACAACCAAAGCACGGATCTTCCTTGGGGTTAGCCTTTCCAGCAACCTTTTGTTTCTTGTTGTTGTTGGTTGGGGTAACCATCTTGCCTTTTCCCTTGCCCTTGCCTTGATAGGCGGGTCCCTTCCTCTTAGCCGCCTTCGGCTTGGAAGTGTTATGGTTTTTGGACCCGCCTTCATTGATCGTAAACACGGGTGAAGCCCTTTTACCCATGCTTGCTTCTGCCGTCTTAAGCATGGCATGTAATTCGCCAATGCTTTTATCGCAACCATTCATGTTGTAATTCATTACAAATGTGTCAAACCTTTTTGACAATGAGTTGAGAATAAGGTCCGTGGCTAATTCATTAGACACGTTGCAATTTAGACGGTTTGCTCAATCGATTAGGCTTTTCATCTTAAGGACATAAGATGAAACGGATTGGGAGTCGTCCATCCGACATGCATGAAGCGCTCAGACCGTTTCAAAGTGCTCGACACGAGCTTGTTGAAGGAACATTTCCTTCAACTGTGTGATCATGTCATATGCACTATGATGCTCGAAGTCCTTTTGGAGTTCGGGTATCATAGTCCCAAGCATAAGGCAAGAGACTTGCACCGAATCGGTGCAATACTTATCCCAATAAGCCATGCCTTCTGTATCATCTTCGTCCAGTTGATCGGGAATGGGGGTCTTCCAACACATACGCCCTATCCTCAAGTTTGAGGACAATTCTTAGATTGCGGAACCAATCCATGAAGTTCGTATGGTTGAGTTTTTCCTCTTCGAGGATTGACCTCAACGATAGGTTGTTAAAGTTTATAGGTGCGTTTGGAATGTTGTTGTTGTTATTGGCGGCCATCTACAAAATTTAACAAAGTTGTTTAAGTATTAATTTTAATTTAACAATCAATACCCTTTAAATTCAATTAATATTTATTAAATTTTACAATCCAACGGTAAACCAAATTTCGGTTAGGTGACCTTTATCCCGTCATTTGATTTAGCTAGGTAGTCATTGTATGACAATTGTAATCCTTTTGCAACTTCTAAGTTATGGGATCATGCAATCCTTTTGCATGGCATATTTATCCCATCAACGCCTATTTGATCATCATGCTTCGGTGACCCTAAGTTCATGATTCCCAAATCAAGTCGTCCTACTTGTATAAACGTGTAAATTTAACATACAAGTGGTTAGGTGACCTTTATCTCACAAGTGTGCGAAATTCACCTTAATCATATTAGTTTGCTCATAACGGTTAGGTGACCTTTATCCCATTATGAGTTCCCCAATATTTTTAAGTGTTGCACAAACGGATGGCGTTTAACTTGTTTACCTTGTTAATAAGGGATTTTAAGTTTTCATTAATTCTAGTTTGAGAAAACTATCATGCCATACACCAACATGCATTTAGTGTATGGTTCATTTGAAATCCATTTTCAAGTCTTGTAATTTTATCCAGTTACTTGATATAAACCATTTTATATATATGATCCTTATCATGTTGTTAATAACCGTTTATTAATGTCCTTTTAGCCGTTTTTAATTTAACCATTTAAATTGACATTTTGCATGTCGTTAATAATGTTTAATTTAACCAATTAAATTGTCATTTTTCTTGTTGTTAACTTGTGTGATTAACTTGTAGCATACAATGATACAATCCACATAATCATACAAAACAACCACGCATGAAAAATCATATGTTCACAATCAAGCCATTTTGGTGGACATTTGTTTAGCCGAAAACAAATGCCACCGGTAAAGGGGTTATAACACAAAGTAGGAGATTTTAAATCTCTCACTTAATCTTGCATCCAAATGCTTCTTCATGTGTTCTTCAAGTCTTCATCATTTTTACAAAAAAAAAAAATATATCCTAATACATTTTTCTCTAAAAAATAAAATTACATCCTAAACTATTTTACATGCTAAATATAAAATAAATTACATAACCAAAAGAATAATTATTACAAACCAAAATGAATAAATATTATTACAAACCATATGAATGAATTAAATCAACCAAACATGCATACATTCAAACATAAGGTCAAGGCTTGATTGTGAACTTCAACATACAACAAAATATGACCAAATGGCAACTTCCAAACCCATTTGGAAGCTCCCAAAATTCGGCCAAACCATGAAACCCACCCAAACAATTTATATTTGCATTTTACTTTCATGCATGTACATAAAATGCAAAATATATAGTGAGTTTAATGACCATCTCGAAGCATATTTCAACAATCTCGGCTCTAGATACCATTGTTGGGATTTAACAAGTTTCAAAATACTTAAAACCTTTTAAGAATCATAATAAACAGAAGCGTGTAATTACAAATTAAACTTGTTAATCTTTAAACCAATTTAAAGCTAAATCCCAATAGGATCAAGTTGTGAAATCATGCTTACAAATTAACAAGAAAAGAAGGGATTTATACCTCCTCAAAACCAAGTTTGAGGGCTGCTCAAAAGTGCAGAAAGTTGATGAAGATGATGGTGAAAATAGCCTCCAACTTGAAGCTTCAAGTGTGTTAAACTCCAAGCCTTTGATGCTCCAACACCACCCTTGATTGTGACTAGACTCTAGAACCTTAACCACCTTGTTAAAGTAGTTTGAAACCCACTTCCATCTGCTAGAAATTTTGACCAGCAGCAACAATGAAAGATGATGATGAATGCTAGCTTCTAATGGTGAAACCTCAAGGGATTATACCCAAGCTTGTTAACAACAACCTACCCTTTGGTTAGGATTTTAAATGCACTTGAAATTTGCTTGTAATAAACTCAAGAACTCCTTGTTCTTGCTCTCAAAAAGTCGACCAGCAGAAAGTCTTTTTAGAGCAGAAAAATCAGTTTTTTTCTTCCTTTGAATGTTGTGTTGTGCACTAGTATTAAGTCCCACAATCCTTGGTCATTTGCCCATGCTTGTGTGAACTTGTGCATCTCAAAAGTAGCAATATTCTAGCATGGATTGTTCCCTTGGTTTTACTTCAAAATCTGCACTTTGAGTGGGTTTATATAAAATTGGGACAATTTTATAAACTTGCAATTTATATAAACCTTGTCACAAAATACACCATGCATTTGTTACTTACATATTTTATAAACCAATTTATAAAATACAACACAACATAATTATTTAAACCTATAAATAATTAAATATAAATTATCCAAATAATTTATTTCAAGTGATAATATTTTAGAAAACCGATTTTCTAAAGTTCAAGTGTCGCGTATTTATTTAACGAGCCAATCGTCAAGATTAAATACGTTTAAGGTGTCGGTAAGCTTGTTATTGGGTATGACCTGACTTGGATCATAACACATTAGCCACATTAATTTAATATGTCTCTCGGGCATACGAAATACCTTCAGTATAATCTTCGTTCTATCTATCGTTCTACCTATCGTTCTATATCATTTATCTTCGTTCTATGTATCTTTCTAATCGATTATCTTCGTGCTACATATCATTCTACATCGTTTATCTTCATTCTAAATGACGATTATGTAATCTTTAATGTTTTAGAGATTGTGTATTCTAATTCTAATTGTAAATCAGATGAGTTAGTATTATATTAACTCATTAAATCCATGTTTACATCTGAAGAAAATATATTTGTAAGTATATATTTTCATAAAGATTGTAATTAAAAACTTGTTCGTACAAACTAATTAATTGTGGAAATATTTTAACGGGTAGGTAATACCCAAGGAATATTTAGATTTCACAGTTATATGTGAAACTGTACATTCTTCAATTCTGATTCAACAATTGTTTACTATCCTACTTACCACTACTGATATACGTATCCGTTCATTCAAAGCATAACCACTTTCATTCCAATTCAAGTACATATTCAGATTTTGACCGATCAGAATCCAAGTCAAGATTTAACAAGTGGCATAATGAAGAAATAATCGATACAATAAAATTTGTTAGAAAACAAATTAATACTGTATGAGAATTTTGTTAAGAATCCACGCTAACAATATCCTAGCTAACTATTCCTATATCCTTTATGACTATTTCTTATAATTTACTAGTCTCGGTTAATCCCGGGACAATATAATATAATCTTCGAATTAAATAAGTCGAATAAATCTTAAGACACATGTACACAATACGTCAAGATTACTTCAAAGACAATAGTTGTACAATGGGTCGTAGATATTACATATACAATACGTCAAATAAATCTTAAGACACATGTACACAATACGTCGAGATTACTTCAAAGACAACAGTTGTACAATGGGTCGAGATTGAGCCTTAGATAATACAATACGTCTTAATTAATTCGAAGATTATATATTAAACTATATATGGACTATTGGACAATATTTGGACTACTAACTGTGGACTACTAACATTGGACAATTAAAAGGTATTAAAATATTGATCTTAGCATATGAAACTAAACATTTCTTCGAGTTTGCCACTTGACTTCATCGTAAACATCATATGAATCTTGACAATTACAATCAGCATTCAATCATCTAAAAATCAAATCTTCTTGAAACACCTCGAATTGATAACCACTGATTCAGATATGGTAACATTAAATACAGAAGAAACAGCAAAATTTTAGATGGTCTTAATGGCCAAAAGTTTGACAATAAAGAATGGAGTGTTAGGAATGCTCGATAGAAAATTTGGTACTGAAAAACGAATTGAGCAAACCATGAAGGAGATCAAGGAAAAATACAAGGACCAAACCCTACATTCAAAGAATCCAGATAATTCTGTATCCGATGAAATCTTTAGAGAATATCTTACTCCTTACTCATGTTAAATCTTGCGGAATATCTTTCTTCATCAACCTTCGATCTTTGAAATTCTGAAAATATCATCATAAATATCTTCGATGTTTCTGAAGATATTTTCATAAATTTTCTTGTCCGAAATTATCTATCTCTTCGGCTATCTGTATTACATCATAAAGGAAACTGTTTTAGTTTCTAAATTTTATAACATACGAAGTTGAATTATGAATGAATTTTGGAGAAGTGTTGGAAATGAAAGCATGAGTTAGTATAATATAATGGCGCCTGGCCAACGTGATTATATTATAGTAAGTCATGCTGGAAGTTCTAATGAAACATGATGATTCACAGATCATAACGTCATCATGTATCATGTTACACGACTCGTTAATTCTGTTTCACCTCTGAACATATCAAGAAAATATATTCTTGATAGTTTCGTCCTCAGTGATTTTGGTAATTTGATAAATCAAATCGTGCTATTATGTTCCTTCCTGCTTAGAACATCAAGATCATTCAAAACTTCATACCTACAAATTCTAGAGCATTACTCGCTTTACTAGAGGTCGAGAAGAGAATATTAAGGCAAAGAGCTCCGAAATATAAGGGAAGATATAAAGCCCGACAACAACACGGAAATTACAAACCGTGTACATTAATACGAATAGCAATATAAAGACACGGGAGTATGATAAACACAATAACCCCAAGAGCATAGTAGAAATAAACAGATTTCTCGGGTGGTAGTTGAAATAGAAGAATGACAGATACAATAGTTAGGAAAACATCAAGGATTAGAACCGGATTAAGCATTTTCACAATCTTTTGGATGTATGAACTGAGGAAGAAGGTATGAGAATGGTGAGAATGATGGAACAGAAGGTTTAATTTATAATGGAAATATTAGACATAGCAATCATGACAAATCACTGCATTTAATTATAGAGATCCTAATTTCCTTAATTCCTGGAGAATCAGATCTTATTCAGATTATGAAGATTTCCTTTAATTCCTTAAATTCCGGAATTCAACCCTGACTACATCAAAAGCTGAGACGAATCTCTATTTCTTCATTTCAAATCTTTTACGATAAGCTTCTCTCATACGTTTCGAGTAATCAAATTATTCTATTCAAAATAATCAATGGTGATAAAACTTTATTTATCAACTTGTATTCATCATGAAAACATTCTTAATGTTAACCATGACGACCATACTCAAATTTCGGGACGAAATTTCTTTAACGGGTAGGTACTGTGACGACCCGGGAATTTCCGACCAAATTTAAACTTAATCTTTATATGTTTTCGACACGATAAGTAAAGTCTGTATTGTTGAGTCTCGAAAATTTTGAACTGCTTTCATATATGCAATTACCTTGTGACTATTCCCGACGATTCACGAACATCGATGTATAAATAGATATGTAATATATATATATATATATAATTAATAACTAGTAAAGGTACAATAAATTATGTAATTGATAGATAATATATAATAAATGGAAACATATTAAACTTAATTACAAGTTGAATATAAATTATTATATTAACACTATTATCATTACTAATATTAATTAGTATTGTTAAAATTGCTATTATTACTAATATTATTATAATTACTTAGTATTATTGATATTATTATTACTAATATTACATATGTATTATTGTTATTATAATTATGATCATTATTATTATTATTATCATTATTATGAATATAATACAATTTATCATTATAAATATTATTATTAGTATCATTTTATAAAATTGTTAGTATTATTATTATTATCAACAAAAGTATTAGTAATAAAATCATTACTGACGTTATCATTTATTATTAGTATTATGATTATAGACACAACTATGAATATTATTATTATTAGTATTATGATTATAGACACAACAAAAGATTATTATTATTGTTATTATAGAAGTAATACAAGTTATAATTAGTTTCACTAATATTAGTATTAATATCATTTTCGTAATTATTAATATTACTACTATTATTAATATAAGTATTTTTTTTAACAATATCGTTATTATTATTAGTATTATCATTATCAAGAAAGTTATTATTATTAGTAAATCATTATTTTCAATACTATCATTTTTGTTACAGATAAATATTTTGACCTAACATATATATTGTATTAATAGTTTATATACCTATATATAAAACATATTAACATTAATTACATAAATACTTATATATAACAAACCAATGAATTTTAGATATAATACTAACCATATATATATATATATATATATATATATATATATATATATATATATATATATATATATATATATATATATATATTAATATAATTAAATATATAGATATTAATCATTTTAAATATATATACAACATAAATATATATAACTATATAAGTAATAACCATTTTCAAATATATAAATACAAATTAAATAAATAATATATAAAGATATAGTATGTGAAATTGTTCGAGTACGGTTATATGTATTGATGAATATACAAATGATATAGGTTCGTGAATCCAAGGCCAGCCCTGCATTGTTCAGTTTCGTCATATGTATTTTTACTACAAAATACAGTATCGTGAGTTTCGTTACTCCCTTTTTATATATATTTTTGGGCTGAGAATACATGCGCTGTTTTATAAACTATTTTACAAAATGGACACAAGTACTTAAACTATATTCTATGGTTGGATTACGAATACCGAATATCGCCCCTTTTTAACTTGGTAGCCTAAGAATTAGGGAAATGGCCCCTAATTGACGCGAATCCTAAAGATAGATCTATGGACCTTGACACGTCCCATTCGGGTTACGAATGCTTTAGAACTTCGATTGATATATACTGATTGCGACGGCCAGTATATAGCATGCAGATTGCGAAATACCTGTATGCGGGGGATATTCTATATGCATCATGTTAGTTCGGTTACTAAGTGTTCACCATATGAATAATTTTATCTTTATGCAGATTGCAAAATGCCTGTATAATGATTATGGAAATGATATTGAAAAATGAAAATCTTGTGGTCTATTAAAATCTTGGAAATGATTGTTTATGATAAATTAATGAACTCACCAACCTTTTGGTTGACACTTTAAGCATGTTTATTCTCTGGTACGAAAGAAATCTTCCACTGTGCATTTGCTCAATTTAAAGATATTACTTGGAGTTATTTGTGGCATATTTCAAAAGACGTTGCATTCGAGTCGTGAGTTCAAAAAGATTATTATAAAGTAAATGATAGATTAATTCATTTATAGTTTGAGATATAATGAAATGGTATGCATAATCGTTGATTATCGTTGTAATGAAATATTGTCTTTTAAAAATGAATGCAATGTTTGTAAAACGTATCATATAGAGGTCTGTACCTCGCAATGGAACCAAATGTTATTGTATTCGTCCAGATGGATATGGACGCGTCCTTTCAATTTCCCTAATTCTTAGGCTACCAAGGAAAAAGAGGTGATATTCGGTATAATAATCCAACCATAGAATGTAGTTTCAAGTACTTGTGTCTATTTTGTAAAACATTTACAAAGCTGCATGTATTCTCATCCCAAAAATATTAGATAGTAAAAATGGGACTATAACTCACTTTCACAGATTTTCAATTCATTGAAAATCAGACTTGGCCATGGATCGATTCACGAACCTATAACAAATATATACATATATCAAAGTATGATAGATATACATTCACATCATATTTTTATTTACGTGTTGATGATTTAAGTTATTAAATTAGCAGTCCAACGTTAGTAGTCCAATGTTAGTAGTCCAATGTTAGTAGTCCATATATATAGTCCAAAATATCACCTTGGAATAATCAAGACGTATTTTATATGTATTGTACAAGACTCAATCATGACCCAAGGTACAACTATTGTCTTAGAATTAATCTAGACGTATTGTGTACATGGTGTCTTTCGATTTATCCGACGTACTGTATAACTATTGTCTTAACTAATCAAGATTACATGATATTGTCTCGGACTTAACCAAGACTAATTGATTACAAGGAAATATTCATGATATGTTTAAATACATGTATAATATAGAAAAAGTTAGCTAGGATATGGTTAGTATATATTTTCTAAAAACAATCTTGTTGTCATTTTAGCCATTTTTAACCAATATTGTTTTGCTCATATCTTCTTCGATACAAATCAGTTTTAAGTGAATCAAATTGATATAGTTTTGTAATGAACTCTATTTTCTAAAACTAAACTGAAAAAGTGGTGGTTTATTGTCGGAGTTATAGGTTATAAGTCTATTTATAAAGAGTAGTCATATCTGCCGAAAGAACGACACCTTGATGACCATTTTGAAAAACATACTTCTACTTTGAGTTTAACCATCATTTTTAGATATATTAACATGTTCATATGAAATATCATTTTCCCAGAGAATCATCTTTAAATTCAAAGTTTAAGATAGTTTTTAATTATCCAACCCGAAACAGCCCCCGGTTTTACTACGACAGCGTATGTCCAGTTTTACGGTGTTCTTCGTGTTTTCCAGTTTTAAATCCTTATGTTAGCATATCATATAGATATGGTACATGTGTGAAGTTGTTTTTAAATTCAATTTAGAAGGATTAAGTTTGTTTGTGAACAAGTTTAGAATTAACTAAACTATGTTCTAGTGATTACAAGTTATATTCTTCGAATAAGATAGTTATATAAGTAAGAATCGAGCAAGGCTATGAACATCGTTACTATCTCAAGTTTAGTAGGTAAAGTTATTGTAAATGAAAAGAATTAATCTTGAGCTTAAAAGGATCTTTGATGGCTTGGAAGTTCTTGAAGTAGAATCATGGAATGAAAACAAGTTCAAGTAAGATTACTACTTGATTAAAGATAGTTATATTTATAGAAATTGAATCAAAGCTTGAATATGAATATTACCTTGATTTAGAATGATAACCTACTGTAAATAACAAGAGTTTCTTGATCTTATATGATTACTTGGAATAGACTAGAAAGATTGAAAGTAATCTTGCAAACTTGAAAGGATTTTCGAAGTGTTCTTGAAGTGTTCTTCCTATGATGATTATAGCTTGATTATTGAAGTAGTTTTTGATGAAGATGATGATTAGTTTACTGTAAATTTCGTTCTTTAGGGTGTGTGTGTATTTTGAGAGAGAATTAGAAAGAAATTGGAAATGAAATGAAGTGAATGGTGAGTGGTGAGTGGGGTTAAAAGGAGTTATTGTTTTGTTTTCTTGCTCATAAGTCATTCTAGTTATCTAATGGTTGATTCCACATATTTGTTGACTAATTTAGTGCTGCTAAGAGCTGATCATTTGAGTGTATATTGAAATGTCCCATTCTTATTGATTAAAAACGTTCCATATTAATTGATTTCGTTACGAGGTTTTGACCTCTATATGAGACGTTTTTCAAAGACTGCATTCATTTTTAAAACAAACCATAACCTTTATTTCATAAATAAAGGTTTAAAAAGCTTTACGTAGATTATCAAATAATGATAATCTAAAATATCCTGTTTACACACGACCATTAAATAATGGTTTACAATACAAATATGTTACATTGAAATCAGTTTCTTGAATGCAGTTTTTACACAATATCATACAAACATGGACTCCAAATCTCGTCCTTATTTAAGTATGCGACAGCGGAAGCTCTTAATAATCACCTGAGAATAAACATGCTTAAAACGTCAAAAAAAAATGTTGGTGAGTTATAGGTTTAACCTATATATATCAAATCATAATAATAGACCACAAGATTTCATATTTCAATACACATCTCATACATAGAGATAAAAATCATTCATATGGTGAACACCTGGTAACCGACATTAACAAGATGCATATATATAAGAATATCCCCATCATTCCGGGACACCCTTCGGATATGATATAAATTTCGAAGTACTAAAGCATCCGGTACTTTGGATGGAGTTTGTTAGGCCCAATAGATCTATCTTTAGGATTCGCGTCAATTAGGGTGTCTGTTCCCTAATTCTTAGATTACCAGACTAAAAAGGGGCATATTCAGTTTCGATCATTCAACCATAGAACGTAATTTCGATTACTTGTGTCTATTTCATAAAACAGTTATAAAAGTTACGCATGTATTCTCAGCCCAAAAATATAAAGGGTAAAAAGGCAAATGAAACTCACTTTCACAGATTTTTACTTCATCGGGAAGTAAGACTTGGCCACTGGTTGATTCACGAACCTATAACAATATATACATATATATCAAAGTATGTTCAAAATATATTTACAACACTTTTAATATATTTTGATATTTTAAGTTTATTAAGTCAGCTGTCCTCGTTAGTAACCTACAACTAGTTGTCCACAGTTAGATGTACAGAAATAAATCGATAAATATTATCTTGAATCAATCCATGACCCAGTGTATACGTATCTCAGTATTGATCACAACTCAAACTATATATATTTTAGAATCAACCTCAACCCTGTATAGCTAACTCCAACATTCACATATAGAGTGTCTATGGTTGTTCCGAAATATATATAGATGTGTCGACATGATAGGTCGAAACATTGTATACGTGTCTATGGTATCTCAAGATTACATAATATACAATACAAGTTGATTAAGTTATGGTTGGAATAGATTTGTTACCAATTTTCACGTAGCTAAAATGAGAAAAATTATCCAATCTTGTTTTACCCATAACTTCTTCATTTTAAATCCGTTTTGAGTGAATCAAATTTCTATGGTTTCGTATTGAACTCTATTTTATGAATCTAAACAGAAAAAGTATAGGTTTATAGTCGGAAAAATAAGTTACAAGTTGCTTTTGTAAAGGTAGTCATTTCAGTCGAAAGAACGACGTCTAGATGACCATTTTAGAAAACATACTTCCACTTTGAGTTTAACCATAATTTTTGGATATAGTTTCATGTTCATAATAAAAATCATTTTCTCAGAATAAAAACTTTTAAATCAAAGTTTATCATAGTTATTAATTAACTAACCCAAAACAGCCCGCGGTGTTACTACGACGGCGTAAATCCGGTTTTACGGTGTTTTTCGTGTTTCTAGGTTTTAAATCATTAAGTTAGCATATCATATAGATATAGAACATGTGTTTAGTTGATTTTAAAAGTCAAGTTAGAAGGATTAACTTTTGTTTGCGAACAAGTTTAGAATTAACTAAACTATGTTCTAGTGATTACAAGTTTAAACCTTCGAATAAGATAGCTTTATATGTATGAATCGAATGATATTATGAACATCATTACTACCTTAAGTTTCTTGGATAAACCTACTGGAAAAGAGAAAAATGGATCTAGCTTCAACGAATCCTTGGATGGCTCGAAGTTCTTGAAGCAGAATCATGACACGAAAACAAGTTCAAGTAAAATCATCACTTGAAATAAGATTGTTATAGTTATAGAAATTGAACCAAAGTTTGAATATGATTATTACCTTGTATTAGAATGATAACCTACTGTAAGAAACAAAGATTTCTTGAGGTTAGATGATCACCTTACAAGATTGGAAGTGAGCTAGCAAACTTGAAAGTATTCTTGATTTTATGTAACTAGAACTTGTAGAATATATGAAGAACACTTAGAACTTGAAGATAGAACTTGAGAGAGATCAATTATATGAATAAAATTGAAGAATGAAAGTGTTTGTAGGTGTTTTTGGTCGTTGGTGTATGGATTAGATATAAAGGATATGTAATTTTGTTTTCATGTAAATAAGTCATGAATGATTACTCATATTTTTGTAATTTTATGAGATATTTCATGCTAGTTGCCAAATGATGGTTCCCACATGTGTTAGGTGACTCACATGGGCTGCTAAGAGCTGATCATTGGAGTGTATATACCAATAGTACATACATCTAAAAGCTGTGTATTGTACGAGTACGAATACGGGTGCATACGAGTAGAATTGTTGATGAAACTGAACGAGGATGTAATTGTAAGCATTTTTGTTAAGTAGAAGTATTTTGATAAGTGTATTGAAGTCTTTCAAAAGTGTATAAATACATATTAAAACACTACATGTATATACATTTTAACTGAGTCGTTAAGTCATCGTTAGTCGTTACATGTAAGTGTTGTTTTGAAACCTTTAGGTTAACGATCTTGTTAAATGTTGTTAACCCAATGTTTATAATATCAAATGAGATTTTAAATTATTATATTATCATGATATTATCATGTATGAATATATCTTAATATGTTATATATACATTAAATGTCATTACAACGATAATCGTTACATATATGTCTCGTTTAAAAATCATTAAGTTAGTAGTCTTGTTTTTACATATGTAGTTCATTGTTAATATACTTAATGATATGTTTACTTATAATAGTATCATGTTAACTATATATATATATATATTCATATATATGTCATCATATAGTTTTTACAAGTTTTAACGTTCGTGAATTACCGGTCAACTTGGGTGGTCAATTGTCTATATGAAACATATTTCAATTAATCAAGTCTTAACAAGTTTGATTGCTTAACATGTTGGAAACATTTAATCATGTAAATATCAATCTCAATTGATATATATAAACATGGAAAAGTTTGGGTCACTACAGTACCTACCCGTTAAATAAATTTCGTCCCGAAATTTTAAGCTGTTGAAGGTGTTGACGAATCTTCTGGAAATAGATGCAGGTATTTCTTCTTCATCTGATCTTCATGCTCCCAGGTGAACTCGGGTCCTCTACGAGCATTCCATCGAACCTTAACAATTGGTATCTTGTTTTGCTTAAGTCTTTTAACCACACGATCCATTATTTCGACGGGTTCTTCGATGAATTGAAGTTTTTCGTTGATTTGGATTTCATCTAACGGAATAGTGAGTTCTTCTTTAGCAAAACATTTCTTCAAATTCGAGACGTGGAAAGTGTTATGTACAGCCGCGAGTTGTTGAGGTAACTCAAGTCGGTAAGCTACTGGTCCGACACGATCAATAATCTTGAATGGTCCAATATACATTGGATTTAATTCCCTCGTTTACCAAATCGAACAACGCCTTTCCAAGGTGCAACTTTAAGCATGACCATCTCTCCAATTTCAAATTCTATATCTTTTCTTTTAATGTCAGCGTAGCTCTTTTGTCGACTTTGAGCGGTTTTCAACCGTTGTTGAATTTGGATGATCTTCTCGGTAGTTTCTTGTATAATCTCCGGACCCGTAATCTGTCTATCCCCCACTTCACTCCAACAAATCGGAGACCTGCACTTTCTACCATAAAGTGCTTCAAACGGCGCCATCTCAATGCTTGAATGGTAGCTGTTGTTGTAGAAAAATTCTGCTAACGGTAGATGTCGATCCCAACTGTTTCCGAAATCAATAACACATGCTCGTAGCATGTCTTCAAGCGTTTATATCATCCTTTCGCTCTGCCCATCAGTTTGTGGATGATAGGCAGTACTCATGTCTAGACGAGTTCCTAATGCTTGCTGTAATGTCTGCCAGAATCTTGAAATAAATCTGCCATCCCTATCAGAGATAATAGAGATTGGTATTCCATGTCTGGAGACGACTCCCTTCAAATACAGTCGTGCTAACTTCTCTATCTTGTCATCTTCTCTTATTGGCAGGAAGTGTGCTGATTTGGTGAGACGATCAACTATTACCCAAATAGTATTAAAACCACTTGCAGTCCTTGGCAATTTAGTGATGAAATCCATGGTAATGTTTTCCCATTTCCATTCCGGGATTTCGGGTTGTTGAAGTAGACCTGATGGTTTCTAATGCTCAGCTATGACCTTAGAACACGTCAAACATTCTCCTACGTATTTAGCAACATCGGTTTTTATACCCGGCCACCAAAAATGTTTCTTGAGATCCTTGTACATCTTCCCCGTTCCAGGATGTATTGAGTATCTGGTTTTATGAGCTTCTCTAAGTACCATTTCTCTCATATCTCCAAATTTTGGTACCCAAATCCTTTCAGCCCTATACCGGGTTCCGTCTTCCCGAATATTAAGATGCTTCTCCGATCCTTTGGGTATTTCATCCTTTAAATTTCCCTCTTTTAAAACTCCTTGTTGCGCCTCCTTTATTTGAGTAGTAAGGTTATTATGAATCATTATATTCATAGATTTTACTCGAATGGGTTCTCTGTCCTTCCTGCTCAAGGCATCGGCTACCACATTTGCCTTCCCCGGGTGGTAACGAATCTCAAAGTCATAATCATTCAATAATTCAATCCACCTACGCTGTAGTGACCCGAACTTTTCCATGTTTATATATATTAATTGAGATTGATATTTACATGATTAAATGTTTCCAACATGTTAAGCAATCAAACTTGTTAAGACTTGATTAATTGAAATATGTTTCATATAGACAATTGACCACCCAAGTTGACCGGTGATTCACGAACGTTAAAACTTGTAAAAACTATATGATGACATATATATGGATATATATATAGTTAACATGATACTATGATAAGTAAACATATCATTAAGTATATTAACAATGAACTACATATGTAAAAACAAGACTACTAACTTAATGATTTTTAAACGAGACATATATGTAACGATTATCGTTGTAAAGACATTTAATGTATATATATCATATTAAGAGATATTCATACATGATAATATCATGATAATATAATAATTTAAAATCTCATTTGATATTATAAACATTGGGTTAACAACATTTAACAAGATCGTTAACCTAAAGGTTTCAAAACAACACTTACATGTAACGACTAACGATGACTTAACGACTCAGTTAAAATGTATATACATGTAGTGTTTTAATATGTATTTATACACTTTTGAAAGACTTAAATACACTTATCAAAATACTTCTACTTAACAAAAATGCTTACAATTACATCCTCGTTCAGTTTCATCAACAATTCTACTCGTATGCACCCGTATTCGTACTCGTACAATACACAGCTTTTAGATGTATGTACTATTGGTATATACACTCCAATGATCAGCTCTTAGCAGCCTATGTGAGTCACCTAACACATGTGGGAACCATCATTTGGCAACTAGCATGAAATATCTCATAAAATTACAAAAATATGAGTAATCATTCATGACTTATTTACATGAAAACAAAATTACATATCCTTTATATCTAATCCATACACCAACGACCAAAAACACCTACAAACACTTTCATTCTTCAATTTTATTCATCTAATTGATCTCTCTGAAGTTCTATCTTCAAGTTCTAAGTGTTCTTCATATATTCTACAAGTTCTAGTTACATAAAATCAAGAATTCTTTCAAGTTTGCTAGCTCACTTTCAATCTTGTAAGGTGATCATCCAACCTAAAGAAATCTTTGTTTCTTACAGTAGGTTATCATTCTAATACAAGGTAATCATCATATTCAAACTTTGGTTCAATTTCTATAACTATAACAATCTTATTTCAAGTGATGATCTTACTTGAACTTGTTTTCGTGTCATGATTCTGCTTCAAGAACTTCGAGCCATCCAAGGATCCGTTGAAGCTAGATCCATTTTTCTCTTTTCCATTAGGTTTATCCAAGGAACTTAAGGTAGTAATGATGTTCATAACATCATTCGATTCATACATATAAAGCTATCTTATTCGAAGGTTTAAACTTGTAATCACTAGAACATGGTTTAGTTAATTCTAAACTTGTTCGCAAACAAAAGTTAATCCTTCTAACTTGACTTTTAAAATCAACTAAACACATGTTCTATATCTATATGATATGCTAACTTAATGATTTAAAACCTGGAAACACGAAAAACACCGTAAAACCGGATTTACGCCGTCGTAGTAACACCGCGGGCTGTTTTGGGTTAGTTAATTAAAAACTATGATAAACTTTGATTTAAAAGTTGTTATTCTGAGAAAATGATTTTTATTATGAACATGAAGCTATATCCAAAAATTATGGTTAAACTCAAAGTGGAAGTATGTTTTCTAAAATGGTCATCTAGACGTCGTTCTTTCGACTGAAATGACCACCTTTACAAAAATGACTTGTAACTTATTTTTCTGACTATAAACCTATACTTTTTCTGTTTAGATTCATAAAATAGAGTTCAATATGAAACCATAGCAATTTGATTCACTCAAAACGGATTTAAAATGAAGAAGTTATGGGTAAAACAAGATTGGATAATTTTTCTCATTTTAGCTACGTGAAAATTGGTAACAAATCTATTCCAACCATAACTTAATCAACTTGTATTGTATATTATGTAATCTTGAGATACCATAGACACGTATACAATGTTTCGACCTATCATGTCGACACATCTATATATATTTCGGAACAACCATAGACACTCTATATGTGAATGTTGGAGTTAGCTATACAGGGTTGAGGTTGATTCCCAAATATATATAGTTTGAGTTGTGATCAATACGGAGATACGTATACACTGGGTCGTGGATTGATTCAAGATAATATTTATCGATTTATTTCTGTACATCTAACTGTGGACAACTAGTTGTAGGTTACTAACGAGGACAGCTGACTTAATAAACTTAAAACATCAAAATATATTAAAAGTGTTGTAAATATATTTTGAACATACTTTGATATATATGTATATATTGTTATAGGTTCGTGAATCAACCAGTGGCCAAGTCTTACTTCCCGACGAAGTAAAAATCTGTGAAAGTGAGTTATAGTCCCACTTTTAAAATCTAATATTTTTGGGATGAGAATACATGCAGGTTTTATAAATGATTTACAAAATAGACACAAGTACGTGAAACTACATTCTATGGTTGAATTATCGAAATCGAATATGCCCCTTTTTATTAAGTCTGGTAATCTAAGAATTAGGAAACAGACACCCTAATTGACGCGAATCCTAAAGATAGATCTATTGGGCCTAACAAACCCCATCCAAAGTACCGGATGCTTTAGTACTTCGAAATTTATATCATATCCGAAGGGTGTCCCGGAATGATGGGGATATTCTTATATATGCATCTTGTTAATGTCGGTTACCAGGTGTTCACCATATGAATGATTTTTATCTCTATGTATGGGATGTGTATTGAAATATGAAATCTTGTGGTCTATTATTATGATTTGATATATATAGGTTAAACCTATAACTCACCAACATTTTTGTTGACGTTTTAAGCATGTTTATTCTCAGGTAATTATTAAGCGCTTCCGCTGTCGCATACTTAAATAAGGACGAGATTTGGAGTCCATGCTTGTATGATATTGTGTAAAAACTGCATTCAAGAAACTTATTTTGTTGTAACATATTTGTATTGTAAACCATTATGTAATGGTCGTGTGTAAACAGGATATTTTAGATTATCATTATTTGATAATCTACGTAAAGCTTTTTAAACCTTTATTGATGAAATAAAGGTTATGGTTTGTTTTAAAATGAATGCAGTCTTTGAAAAACGTCTCATATAGAGGTCAAAACCTCGCAACGAAATCAATTAATATGGAACGTTTTTAATCAATAAGAACGGGACATTTCAGTTGGTATCCGAGCGTTGGTCTTAGAGAACCAGAATTTTGCATTAGTGTGTCTTATCGAGTTTGTTAGGATGTATTAGTGAGTCTGGACTTCGACCGTGTTTACTTGAAAAATGATTGCTTAACAAATTTTGTTGGAAACTATATATATTTAACATGTGAATATTATGTGATATATTAATCTCTTAACGCGTTTGATATTATGTGATAGATGTCTACCTCTAGAACAAGTCCCATTGACTCACCTAATAATAATGAAGAGTCAAATGTAAATTGGAATGATTCGTGGACTGATTCACAAGTTCCCGAAGAGGAACCGGAAGAAGAGTCGGAACCGGAAGAAGAATCAGAACCGGAAGAGGAGGAACCGGATGAAGAAATAGAACCGGTGGGGGAAATAATAAAACGGTTAAGTAAAAGAAAATCCTCAACCAACCGACCAAGGTTAATTATGGTCAATGGTGTTTCCGCCAAGGAAGCAAAATATTGGGAGGATTACCAATTCTCCGATGAATCGGATTCCGACGAGAATTCCGATGATGTTATAGAAATTACCCCAACTGAATTTAAAAAGGCAAAAGAAAATAATAAGGGAAAGGGCATAAAAATAGAGAAATCTAATTCCAACCCCGATGAACTTTATATGTATCATCAACTCCCGAAGTCCTTAAGTTGTAACAATGACCCGGGAACCTCTAAACCACCAGGTTTTTCTAAACCAATGTGGAAAATTACGGCTCGTATTAGGGGAACATCATATATCCCTAGAAACTTGGCAAAACGAACCAAAACAGAAGAAGAAGAAACAAGCGAGTCGGAATAAGATAGTTGTATTCGTGTGGTGTAATATATGTAATATAGTGTGCTTATGCTTTATGATATATGTAAAAATTGCTTGTATTAATAAGTATTTTTTTTTATGAATCTAACTCTTGTCTATTTTACAGTATAAAAACACAAAATGGATAGACAACCCAATATTTTAAGAGACCTACCCGGAGACATGATTGATGAAATCTTGTCTAGAGTCAGTCAGAATTCTTCGGCACAACTATTTAAGGCGAGATCAGTTTGTAAGACATTCGAAGAACGTTCCAAGAATGCCTTGGTTTATAAAAGGCTTTCGTTCGAAAGATGGGGGATATCACATTGGGAAATCCATAAGTTACGATGTGTTTACTTTGACGCATATATTGCGGGGAACCCAAATGCTATTTTACGCAATGGGTTAAGAAATTATTTTGACTCAATATATCCGAATATTGGACTTCGTGATTTAGAAAAAGCGGCTAACATGCAACATAAAGAAGCATGTTATGCTTACGGATTAGTAATGTTCGCTTCTCACCAAAGTGAGAACAAGAACATCGGGCTACAACTATTAAACAAAACGTTCCCACAAGTGACGGAGTCGGTAATTGGGGTAAGAAATGAGGTTTTTAGATTGTTACGGGACTGTTGGACATTACGTAACCCTCGTCCCTTTGACGACGTTACAACACGATGTCTTATCAACAGCCATAACGGTTATGTTCCACAAGACCAAGGATGGGAAGTAATCCTAGTAAAACCAGAATGCATGACTTGTTTCTGGACGTATGAATTACGTGTCTTTATTGCCTTTGCTGAACGACTTGTGTACTAGCTAGAATTATCTTCACAACCATCTTGTATCAAATTTATTGTGTGCTATATTTCATGCTATATGTAAAATAAGCGGTATTGTAAGTTTGTAAAATATTGTGTAAAAGTTTGAACGCGAAATATTATTATAATCAGTTTTTCATATAGAATTGTAGTAGTTGAATTGTATATTAGCTACTAAGTAGAACTTAACGGGTAGGTACTACCCGAATTTAAACTTATAAAACGCTAATATGAAGAAAAAGCTTTTATAAATGAGTTCATATTATGCTACGAAATACTATTAACTACTCTTAATATTCTGTATGATTAACTTGTTCCATTTAACTATTTTGAAGGAAATGGCACCGACTACTCGACACACCGTGAATATGAATGAAGAGGAATTCCGTACTTTTCTAGCTTCAAACTTAGCCGCAGTACAGGCTGCGCTACATACCAACAATAACCTTGGATCTAGCAGTACAGGAAATCGTGTAAGATGCACCTACAAAGAATTCACTGCCTGCAAACCTTTGGAATTTGATGGAACCGAAGGACCGATCGGATTGAAACGGTGGACCGAGAAGGTCGAATCGGTGTTTGCCATAAGTAAGTGTACTGAAGAGGACAAAGTGAAGTACGCTACGCATACCTTCACAGGTTCTGCGTTAACATGGTGGAATACCTATCTAGAGTAAGTGGGACAAGACGATGCGTACGCACTACCGTGGTCAGCATTCAAGCACTTGATGAACGAGAAGTACCGTCCCAGAACCGAGGTCAATAAGCTCAAGACAGAACTTAGAGGGTTACGAACCCAAGGATTTGATATTACCACGTACGAAAGACGATTCACAGAATTGTGCCTATTGTGTCCGGGAGCGTTCGAAGATGAGGAAGAGAAGATCGACGCGTTTGTGAAAGGATTACCGGAAAGAATCCAAGAAGATATAAGTTCACACGAGCCCGCCTCCATACAACAGGCATGTAGAATGGCTCACAAACTAGTGAACCTGATTGAAGAAAGAATTAAAGAACAGACTGCTGAAGAGGCCAATGTGAAGTAAGTCAAAAGAAAGTGGGAGGAAAATGGTGATAAGAATCACCAATACAACAACAACAGCAATTACAACAATAATCGCAACAATTATCCCAACAATCGCAACATCAATCGCAACTACAACAAACGGCCCAACAACAACAACAACAATAACAACAATAACAACATCAACTACAACAACCATCCCAACAACAATAATAACCGCAACAACAACAACAATCAGAAGCAGCTATGCCAAAGGTGTGAAAAGTATCACTCGGGGTTCTGCACCAAATTTTGCAACAAGTGTAAAAGAAATGGTCATAGTGCGGCGAAGTGTGAGGTCTACGGACCAGGAGTTAATAGAACGAAAGGAACAAATGGTGTCGGAACGAGTAATGGCGGAGCAAGTAGTGTCAGAGCAAGTTATGCAAATGTAGTTTGTTATAAATGTGGAAAACCGGGCCACATTATTAGAAATTGCCCGAACCAGGAGAACACGAATGGACAAGGCCGCGGAAGAGTTTTCAATATTAATGCGGCAGAGGCACAGGAAGACCCGGAGCTTGTTACGGGTACGTTTCTTATTGACAATAAATCTGCTTACGTTTTATTTGATTCGGGTGCGGATAGAAGCTATATGAGTAGAGATTTTTGTGCTAAATTAAGTTGTCCATTGACGCCTTTGGATAGTAAATTTTTACTCGAATTAGCAAATGGTAAATTAATTTCAGCAGATAATATATGTCGGAATCGAGAAATTAAACTGGTTAGCGAAACATTTAAGATTGACTTGATACCAGTAGAGTTAGGGAGTTTTGATGTGATAATCGGTATGGACTGGTTGAAAGAAGTGAAAGCAGAGATTGTTTGTTACAAAAATGCAATTCGCATTATACGAGAAAAAGGAAAACCATTAATGGTGTACGGAGAAAAGGGCAACACGAAGCTACATCTTATTAGTAATTTGAAGGCACAAAAACTAATAAGAAAAGGTTGCTATGCTGTTCTAGCACACGTCGAGAAAGTACAAACTGAAGAAAAGAGCATCAATGATGTTCCCGTCGCAAAAGAATTTCCCGATGTATTTCCGAAAGAATTACCGGGATTACCCCCACATCGATCCGTTGAATTTCAAATAGATCTTGTACCAGGAGCTGCACCAATAGCTCGTGCTCCTTACAGACTCGCACCCAGCGAGATGAAAGAACTGCAAAGCCAATTACAAGAACTTTTAGAGCGTGGTTTCATTCGACCAAGCACATCACCGTGGGGAGCTCCTGTTTTGTTTGTCAAGAAGAAAGATGGTACATTCAGGTTGTGTATCGACTACCGAGAGTTGAACAAACTTACCATCAAGAACCGCTACCCACTACCGAGAATCGACGACTTATTTGATCAACTACAAGGCTCGTCTGTTTATTCAAAGATTGACTTACGTTCCGGGTATCATCAAATGCGGGTGAAAGAAGATGATATTCCAAAGACTGCTTTCAGAACACGTTACGGTCATTACGAGTTTATGGTCATGCCGTTTGGTTTAACTAATGCACCAGCTGTGTTCATGGACCTTATGAACCGAGTGTGTGGACCATACCTTGACAAGTTTGTCATTGTTTTCATTGATGACATACTTATTTACTCAAAGAATGACCAAGAACACGGTGAACATTTGAGAAAGGTGTTAGAAGTATTGAGGAAGGAAGAATTGTACGCTAAGTTTTCAAAGTGTGCATTTTGGTTGGAAGAAGTTCAATTCCTCGGTCACATAGTGAACAAAGAAGGTATTAAGGTGGATCCGGCAAAGATAGAAACTGTTGAAAAGTGGGAAACCCCGAAAACTCCGAAACACATACGCCAGTTTTTAGGACTAGCTGGTTACTACAGAAGGTTCATCCAAGACTTTTCCAGAATAGCAAAACCCTTGACTGCATTAACGCATAAAGGGAAGAAATTTGAATGGAATGATGAACAAGAGAAAGCGTTTCAGTTATTGAAGAAAAAGCTAACTACGGCACCTATATTGTCATTGCCTGAAGGGAATGATGATTTTGTGATTTATTGTGACGCATCAAAGCAAGGTCTCGGTTGTGTATTAATGCAATGAACGAAGGTGATTGCTTATGCGTCTAGACAATTGAAGATTCACGAACAAAATTATACCACGCATGATTTGGAATTAGGCGCAGTTGTTTTTGCATTAAAGACTTGGAGGCACTACTTATATGGGGTCAAAAGTATTATATATACCGACCACAAAAGTCTTCAACACATATTTAATCAGAAACAACTGAATATGAGACAGCGTAGGTGGATTGAATTATTGAATGATTACGACTTTGAGATTCGTTACCACCCGGGGAAGGCAAATGTGGTAGCCGATGCCTTGAGCAGGAAGGACAGAGAACCCATTCGAGTAAAATCTATGAATATAATGGTTCATAATAACCTTACTACTCAAATAAAGGAGGCGCAACAAGGAGTTTTAAAAGAGGGAAATTTAAAGGATGAAATACCCAAAGGATCGGAGAAGCATCTTAATATTCGGGAAGACGGAACCCGGTATAGGGCTGAAAGGATTTGGGTACCAAAATTTGAAGATATGAGAGAAATGGTACTTAGAGAAGCTCATAAAACCAGATACTCAATACATCCTGGAACGGGGAAGATGTACAAGGATCTCAAGAAACATTTTTGGTAGCCGGGTATGAAAGCCGATGTTGCTAAATACGTAGGAGAATGTTTGACGTGTTCTAAGGTCAAAGCTGAGCATCAGAAACCATCAGGTCTACTTCAACAACCCGAAATCCCGGAATGGAAATGGGAAAACATTACCATGGATTTCATCACTAAATTGCCAAGGACTGCAAGTGGTTTTGATACTATTTGGGTAATAGTTGATCGTCTCACCAAATCAGCACACTTCCTGCCAATAAGAGAAGATGACAAGATGGAGAAGTTAGCACGACTGTATTTGAAGGAAGTCGTCTCCAGACATGGAATACCAATCTCTATTATCTCTGATAGGGATGGCAGATTTATTTCAAGATTCTGGCAGACATTACAGCAAGCATTAGGAACTCGTCTAGACATGAGTACTGCCTATCATCCACAAACTGATGGGCAGAGCGAAAGCACGATACAAACACTTGAAGACATGCTACGAGCATGTTTTATTGATTTCGGAAACAGTTGGGATCGACATCTACCGTTAGCAGAATTTTCCTACAACAACAGCTACCATTCAAGCATTGAGATGGCGCCGTTTGAAGCACTTTATGGTAGAAAGTGCAGGTCTCCGATTTGTTGGAGTGAAGTGGGGGATAGACAGATTACGGGTCCGGAGATTATACAAGAAACTACCGAGAAGATCATCCAAATTCAACAACGGTTGAAAACCGCCCAAAGTCGACAAAAGAGCTACGCTGACATTAAAAGAAAAGATATAGAATTTGAAATTGGAGAGATGGTCATGCTTAAAGTTGCACCTTGGAAAGGCGTTGTTCGATTTGGTAAACGAGGGAAATTAAATCCAAGGTATATTGGACCATTCAAGATTATTGATCGTGTCGGACCAGTAGCTTACCGACTTGAGTTACCTCAACAACTCGCGGCTGTACATAACACTTTCCACGTCTCGAATTTGAAGAAATGTTTTGCTAAAGAAGATATCACTATTCCGTTAGATGAAATCCAAATCAACGAAAAACTTCAATTCATCGAAGAACCCGTCGAAATAATGGATCGTGAGGTTAAAAGACTTAAGCAAAACAAGATACCAATTGTTAAGGTTCGATGGAATGCTTGTAGAGGACCCGAGTTCACCTGGGAGCGTGAAGATCAGATGAAGAAGAAATACCCGCATCTATTTCCAGAAGATTCGTCAACACCTTCAACAGCTTAAAATTTCGGGACGAAATTTATTTAACGGGTAGGTACTGTAGTGACCCGAACTTTTCCATGTTTATATATATTAATTGAGATTGATATTTACATGATTAAATTTTTCCAACATGTTAAGCAATCAAACTTGTTAAGACTTGATTAATTGAAATATGTTTCATATAGACAATTGACCACCCAAGTTGACCAGTGATTCACGAACGTTAAAACTTGTAAAAACTATATGATGACATATATATGGATATATATATAGTTAACATGATACTATGATAAGTAAACATATCATTAAGTATATTAACAATGAATTACATATGTAAAAACAAGACTACTAACTTAATGATTTTTAAACGAGACATATATGTAACGATTATCGTTGTAAAGACATTTAATGTATATATATCATATTAAGAGATATTCATACATGATAATATCATGATAATATAATAATTTAAAATCTCATTTGATATTATAAACATTGGGTTAACAACATTTAACAAGATCGTTAACCTAAAGGTTTCAAAACAACACTTACATGTAACGACTAACGATGACTTAACGACTCAGTTAAAATGTATATACATGTAGTGTTTTAATATGTATTTATACACTTTTGAAAGACTTAAATACACTTATCAAAATACTTCTACTTAACAAAAATGCTTACAATTACATCCTCGTTCAGTTTCATCAACAATTCTACTCGTATGCACCCGTATTCGTACTCGTACAATACACAACTTTTAGATGTATGTACTATTGGTATATACACTCCAATGATCAGATCTTAGCAGCCCATGTGAGTCACTTAACACATGTGGGAACCATCATTTGGCAACTAGCATGAAATATCTCATAAAATTACAAAAATATGAGTAATCATTCATGACTTATTTACATGAAAACAAAATTACATATCCTTTATATCTAATCCATACACCAACGACCAAAAACACCTACAAACACTTTCATTCTTCAATTTTCTTCATCTAATTGATCTCTCTCAAGTTCTATCTTCAAGTTCTAAGTGTTCTTCATATATTCTACAAGTTCTATTTACATAAAATCAAGAATTCTTTCAAGTTTGCTAGCTCACTTTCAATCTTGTAAGGTGATCATCCAACCTCAAGAAATCTTTGTTTATTATAGTAGGTTATCATTCTAATACAAGGTAATAATCATATTCAAACTTTGGTTCAATTTCTATAACTATAACAATCTTATTTCAAGTGATGATCTTACTTGAACTTGTTTTCGTGTCATGATTCTGCTTCAAGAACTTCGAGCCATCCAAGGATCCATTGAAGCTAGATCCATTTTTCTCTTTTCCAGTAGGTTTATCCAAGGAACTTAAGGTAGTAATGATGTTCATAACATCATTCGATTCATACATATAAAGCTATCTTATTCGAAGGTTTAAACTTGTAATCACTAGAACATGGTTTAGTTAATTCTAAACTTGTTCGCAAACAAAAGTTAATCCTTCTAACTTGACTTTTAAAATCAACTAAACACATGTTCTATATCTATATGATATGCAAACTTAATGATTTAAAACCTGGAAACACGAAAAACACCGTAAAACCGGATTTACGCCGTCGTAGTAACACCGCGGGCTGTTTTGGGTTAGTTAATTAAAAATTATGATAAACTTTGATTTAAAAGTTGTTATTCTAGAAAATGCTTTTTATTATGAACATGAAGCTATATCCAAAAATTATGGTTAAACTCAAAGTGGAAGTATGTTTTCTAAAATGGTCATCTAGACGTCGTTCTTTCGACTGAAATGACTACCTTTACAAAAACGACTTGTAACTTATTTTTCCGACTATAAACCTATACTTTTTCTGTTTAGATTCATAAAATAGAGTTCAATATGAAACCATAGCAATTTGATTCACTCAAAACGGATTTAAAATGAAGAAGTTATGGGTAAAACAAGATTGGATAATTTTTCTCATTTTAGCTACGTGAAAATTGGTAACAAATCTATTCCAACCATAACTTAATCAACTTGTATTGTATATTATGTAATCTTGAGATACCATAGACACGTATACAATGTTTCGACCTATCATGTCGACACATCTATATATATTTCGGAACAACCATAGACACTCTATATGTGAATGTTGGAGTTAGCTACACAGGGTTGAGGTTGATTCCAAAATATATATAGTTTGAGTTGTGATCAATACTGAGATACGTATACACTGGGTCGTGGATTGATTCAAGATAATATTTATCGATTTATTTATGTACATCTAACTGTGGACAACTAGTTGTAGGTTACTAACGAGGACAGCTGACTTAATAAACTTAAAACATCAAAATATATTAAAAGTGTTGTAAATATATTTTGAACATACTTTGATATATATGTATATATTGTTATAGGTTCGTGAATCAACCAGTGGCCAAGTCTTACTTCCCGACGAAGTAAAAATCTGTGAAAGTGAGTTATAGTCCCACTTTTAAAATCTAATATTTTTGGGATGAGAATACATGCAGGTTTTATAAATGATTTACAAAATAGACACAAGTACGTGAAACTACATTCTATGGTTGAATTATCGAAATCGAATATGCCCCTTTTTATTAAGTCTGGTAATCTAAGAATTAGGGAACAGACACCCTAATTGACGCGAATCCTAAAGATAGATCTATTGGGCCTAACAAACCCCATCCAAAGTACCGGATGCTTTAGTACTTCGAAATTTATATCATATCCGAAGGTGTCCCGAAATGATGGGGATATTCTTATATATGCATCTTGTTAATGTCGGTTACCAGGTGTTCACCATATGAATGATTTTTATCTCTATGTATGGGATGTGTATTGAAATATGAAATATTGTGGTCTATTATTATGATTTGATATATATAGGTTAAACCTATAACTCACCAACATTTTTGTTGACGTTTTAAGCATGTTTATTCTCAGGTAATTATTAAGAGCTTCTGCTGTCGCAAACGTAAATAAGGACGAGATTTGGAGTCCATGCTTGTATGATATTGTGTAAAAACTGCATTCAAGAAACTTATTTTGTTGTAACATATTTGTATTGTAAACCATTATGTAATGGTCGTGTGTAAACAGGATATTTTAGATTATCATTATTTGATAATCTACGTAAAGCTTTTTAAACCTTTATTGATGAAATAAAGGTTATGGTTTGTTTTAAAATGAATGCAGTCTTTGAAAAACGTCTCATATAGAGGTCAAAACCTCGCAACGAAATCAATTAATATGGAACGTTTTTAATCAATAAGAACGGGACATTTCATACGCTGCCTCATATTCAGTTGTTTCTGATTAAATATGTGTTGAAGACTTTTGTGGTCGGTATATATAATACTTTTGACCCCATATAAGTAGTGCCTCCAAGTCTTTAATGCAAAAACAACCGCGCCTAATTCCAAATCATGCGTCGTATAATATTGTTCGTGAATCTTCAATTGTCTAGACGCATAAGCAATCACCTTCGTTCGTTGCATTAATACACAACCGAGACTTTGCTTTGATGCGTCACAATAAATCACAAGATCATCATTCCCTTCAGGCAATGACAATATAGGTGCCGTAGTTAGCTTTTTCTTTAATAACTGAAACGCTGTCTCTTGTTCATCATTCCATTCAAATTTCTTCCCTTTATACGTTAATGCAGTCAAGGGTTTTGCTATTCTGGAAAAGTCTTGGATGAACCTTCTGTAGTAACCAGCTAGTCCTAAAAACTGGCGTATGTGCTTCGGAGTTTTTGAGGTTTCCCACTTTTTAACGGTTTCGATCTTTTCCAGGTCCACCTGGATACCTTCTTTGTTCACTATGTGACCGAGGAATTGAACTTCTTCCAACCAAAATGCACACTTTGAAAACTTAGCATACAGTTTTTCTTTCCTCAATACTTCTAGCACTTTTCTCAAATGTTCTTCGTGCTCTTGATCATTCTTTGAGTAAATAAGTATGTCATCAATGAAAACAATGACAAACTTGTCAAGATATGGCCCACACACTCAGTTCATAAGGTCCATGAACACATCTGGTGCGTTAGTCAATCCAAACGGCATAACCGTAAACTCGTAATGACCATAACGCGTCCTAAAAGCAGTTTTTGGAATATCATCCTCCTTTACTCGCATTTGATGATATCCAGAACGTAAATCGATCTTCGAATAAACCGACGAGCCTTATAGTTGATCAAATAAGTCGTCAATTCTCGGCAGTGGATAACGGTTTTTGATGGTAAGTTTGTTCAACTCTCTGTCGTCAATACACAACCTAAATGTACCATCCTTCTTCTTGACAAACAAAACAGGAGCTCCCCATGGTGATGTGCTTGGTCGAATGAAACCACGTTCTAATAGCTCTTGCAGTTGGCTTTGCAGTTCTTTCATCTCGCTGGGTGCGAGTCTATAAGGAGCACGAGCTATTGGTGCAGCTCCTGGTACCAGATCTATTTGAAATTCAACGGATTGATGTGGAGGTAATCCCGGTAATTCTTTCGGAAATACATCGGGAAATTGTTTTGCAATGGGAACATCATTGATGCTCTTTTCTTCAGTTTGTACTTTCTCGACGTGTGCTAGAACAGCATAGCAACCTTTTTTTATTAGTTTTTGTGCCTTCAAATTACTAATAAGATGTAGCTTCGTGTTGCCCTTTTCTCCGTACACCATTAAGGGTTTTCCTTTTTCTCGTATAATGCGAATTGCATTTTTGTAACAAACGATCTCTGCTTTCACTTCTTTCAACCAGTCTATACCGATTATCACATCAAAACTCCCTAACTCTACTGGTATCAAATCAATCTTAAATGTTTCGCTAACCAGTTTAATTTCTCGATTCCGACATATATTATCTGCTGAAATTAATTTACCATTTGATAATTCGAGTAAAAATTTACTATCCAAAGGCGTCAATGGACAACTTAATTTAGCATAAAAATCTCTACTCATATAGCTTCTATCCGCACCCGAATCAAATAAAACGTTAGCAGATTTATTGTCAATAAGAAACGTACCAGTAACAAGCTCCGAGTCTTCCTGTGCCTCTGCCACATTAATATTGAAAACTCTTCTGCGGCCTTATCCATTCGTGTTCTCCTGGTTCAGGCAATTTCTTATAATGTGGCCCGGTTTTCCACATTTATAACAAACTACATTGGCATAACTTGCTCCGACACTACTTGCTCCGCCATTACTCATTCCGACACCATTTGTTCCTTTCGTTCTATTAACCTCTGGTCCGTAGACCTCACACTTCGCCGTGCTATGACCATTTCTTTTATACTTGTTGCAAAATTTGGTGCAGAACCCCGAGTGATACTTTTCACACCTTTGGCATAGCTGCTTCTGATTGTTGTTGTTATTGCGGTTATTATTGTTGTTGGGATAATTGTTGTAGTTGTTGTTGTTGTTGTTGTTGTTGTTGTTGTTGTTGTTGTTGTTGTTGTTGTTGTTGTTGTTGTTGGGCCGTTTGTTGTAGTTGCGATTGATGTTGCGATTGTTGGGATAATTGTTGCGATTATTGTTGTAATTGCTGTTGTTGTTGTATTGGTGATTCTTATCACCGTTTTCCTCCCACTTTCTTTTGACTTGCTTCACATTGGCCTCTTCAGCAGTCTGTTCTTTAATTCTTTCTTCAATCTGGTTTACTAGTTTGTGAGCCATTCTACATGCCTGTTGTATGGAGACGGGCTCGTGTGAACTTATATCTTCTTGGATTCTTTCCGGTAATCCTTTCACAAACGCGTTGATCTTTTCTTCCTCATCTTCGAATGCTCCCGGACACAATAGGCACAATTCTGTGAATAGTCTTTCGTACGTGGTAATATCAAATCCTTGGGTTCGTAACCCTCTAAGTTCTGTCTTGAGCTTATTGACCTCGGTTCTGGGACGGTACTTCTCGTTCATCAAGTGCTTGAATGCTGACCACGGTAGTGCGTACGCATCGTCTTGTCCCACTTGCTCTAGATAGGTATTCCACCATGTTAACGCAGAACCTGTGAAGGTATGCGTAGCGTACTTCACTTTGTCCTCTTCAGTACACTTACTTATGGCAAACACCGATTCAATCTTCTCGGTCCACTGTTTCAATCCGATCGGTCCTTCGGTTCCATCAAATTCCAAAGGTTTGCAGGCAGTGAATTCTTTGTAGGTGCATCCTACACGATTTCCTGTACTGCTAGATCCAAGGTTATTGTTGGTATGTAGCGCAGCCTATACTGCGGCTATGTTTGAAGTTAGAAAAGTACGGAATTCCTCTTCATTCATATTCACGGTGTGTCGAGTAGTCGATGCCATTTCCTTCAAAATAGTCAAGTGGAACAAGTTAATCATACAGAATATTAAGAGTAGTCAATAGTATTTCGTAGCATAATATGAACTCATTTATAAAAGCTTTTTCTTCATATTAGCGTTTTATAAGTTTAAATTCGGGTAGTACCTACCCTTTAAGTTTATACTTAGTAGCTAATATACAATTCAACTACTACAATTCTATATGAAAAACTGATTATAATAATATTTCGCGTTCAAACTTTTACACAATATTTTACAAACTTACAATACCGCTTATTTTACATATAGCATGAAATATAGCACACAATAAATTTGATACAAGATGGTTGTGAAGATAATTCTAGCTAGTACACAAGTCGTTCAGCAAAGGCAATAAAGACACGTAATTCATACGTCCAGAAACAAGTCATGCATTCTGGTTTTACTAGGATTACTTCCCATCCTTGGTCTTGTGGAACATAACCGTTATGGCCGTTGATAAGACAGCGTGTTGTAACGTCGTCAAAGGGACGAGGGTTATGTAATGTCCAACAGTCCCGTAACAATCTAAAAACCTAATTTCTTACCCCAATTACCGACTCCGTCACTTGTGGGAACGTTTTGTTTAATAGTTGTAGCCCGATGTTCTTGTTCTCACTTTGGTGAGAAGCGAACATTACTAACCCGTAAGCATAGCATGCTTCTTTATGTTGCATGTTAGCCGCTTTTTCTAAATCATGAAGTCCTATATTCGGATACATTGAGTCAAAATAATTTCTTAACCCGTTGCGTAAAATAGCATTTGGGTTCCCCGCAATATATGCGTCAAAGTAAACACATCGTAACTTATGGATTTCCCAATGTGATATCCCCCATCTTTCGAACGAAAGCCTTTTATAAACCAAGGCATTCTTGGAACGTTCTTCGAATGTCTTACAAACTGATCTCGCCTTAAATAGTTGTGCCGAAGAATTCTGACCGACTCTAGACAAGATTTCATCAATCATGTCTCCGGGTAGGTCTCTTAAAATATTGGGTTGTCTATCCATTTTGTGTTTTTATACTGTAAAATTGACAAGAGTTAGATTCATAAAAAAAATACTTATTAATACAAGCAATTTTTACATATATCATAAAGCATAAGCACACTATATTACATATATTACACCACACGAATACAACTATCTTATTCCGACTCGCTTGTTTCTTCTTCTTCAGTTTTGGTTCGTTTTGCCAAGTTTCTAGGGATATATGATGTTCCCCTAATACGAGCCGTCGTTTTCCACATTGGTTTAGAAAAACCTGGTGGTTTAGAGGTTCCCGGGTCATTATTACAACTTAAGGACTTCGGGGGTTGACGATACATATAAAGTTCATCGGGGTTGGAATTAGATTTCTCTATTTTTATGCCCTTTCCCTTATTATTTTCTTTTGCCTTTTTAAATTCAGTTGGGGTAATTTCTATAACATCATCGGAATTCTCGTCGGAATCCGATTCATCGGAGAATTGGTAATCCTCCCAATATTTTGCTTCCTTGGTGGAAACACCATTGACATAATTAACCTTGGTCGGTTGGTTGAGGATTTTCTTTTACTTAACCGTTTTATTATTTCCCCCACCGGTTCTATTTCTTCATCCGGTTCCGATTCTTCTTCCGGTTCCGATTCTTCTTCCGGTTCCGACTCTTCTTCCGGTTCCTCTTCGGGAACTTGTGAATCAGTCCACGAATCATTCCAATTTACATTTGACTCTTCATTATTATTAGGTGAGTCAATGGGACTTGTTCTAGAGGTAGACATCTATCACATAATATCAAACGCGTTAAGAGATTAATATATCACATAATATTCACATGTTAAAAATATATAGTTTCCAACAAAATTTGTTAAGCAATCATTTTTCAAGTAAACACCGTCGAAGTCCAGACTCACTAATGCATCCTAACAAACTCGATAAGACACACTAATGCAAAATTCTGGTTCTCTAAGACCAACGCTCGGATACCAACTGAAATGTCCCGTTCTTATTGATTAAAAACGTTCCATATTAATTGATTTCGTTGCGAGGATTTGACCTCTATATGAGACGTTTTTCAAAGACTGCATTCATTTTTAAAACAAACCATAACCTTTATTTCATAAATAAAGGTTTAAAAAGCTTTACGTAGATTATCAAATAATGATAATCTAAAATATCCTGTTTACACACGACCATTAAATAATGGTTTACAATACAAATATGTTACATTGAAATCAGTTTTTTGAATGCAGTTTTTACACAATATCATACAAACATGGACTCCAAATCTCGTCCTTATTTAAGTATGCGGCAGCGGAAGCTCTTAATAATCACCTGAGAATAAACATGCTTAAAACGTCAACAAAAATGTTGGTGAGTTATAGGTTTAACCTATATATATCAAATCATAATAATAGACCACAAGATTTCATATTTCAATACACATCCCATACATAGAGATAAAAATCATTCATATGGTGAACACCTGGTAACCAACATTAACAAGATGCATATATATAAGAATATCCCCATCATTCCGGGACACCCTTCGGATATGATATAAATTTCGAAGTACTAAAGCATCCGGTACTTTGGATGGGGTTTGTTAGGCCCAATAGATCTATCTTTAGGATTCGCGTCAATTTGGGTGTCTGTTCCCTAATTCTTAGATTACCAGACTAAAAAGGGGCATATTTAGTTTCGATCATTCAACCATAGAACGTAATTTCGATTACTTTTGTCTATTTCATAAAACAGTTATAAAAGTTACGCATGTATTCTCAGCCCAAAAATATAAAGGGTAAAAAGGCAAATGAAACTCACTTTCACAGATTTTTACTTCGTCGGGAAGTAAGACTTGGCCACTGGTTGATTCACGAACCTATAACAATATATACATATATATCAAAGTATGTTCAGAATATATTTACAACACTTTTAATATATTTTGATGTTTTAAGTTTATTAAGTCAGCTGTCCTCGTTAGTAACCTACAACTAGTTGTCCACAGTTAGATGTACAGAAATAAATCGATAAATATTATCTTGAATCAATCCACGACCCAGTGTATACGTATCTCAGTATTGATCACAACTCAAACTATATATATTTTAGAATCAACCTCAACCCTGTATAGCTAACTCCAACATTCACATATAGAGTGTCTATGGTTGTTCCGAAATATATATAGATATGTCGACATGATAGGTCGAAACATTGTATACGTGTCTATGGTATCTCAAGATTACATAATATACAATACAAGTTGATTAAGTTATGGTTGGAATAGATTTGTTACCAATTTTCACGTAGCTAAAATGAGAAAAATTATCCAATCTTGTTTTACCCATAACTTCTTCATTTTAAATCCGTTTTGAGTGAATCAAATTACTATGGTTTCATATTGAACTATATTTTATGAATCTATACAGAAAAACTATAGGTTTATAGTCGGAAAAATAAGTTACAAGTCATTTTTGTAAAGGTAGTCATTTCAGTCGAAAGAACGACGTCTAGATGACCATTTTAGAAAACATACTTCCACTTTGAGTTTAACCATAATTTTTGGATATAGTTTCATGTTCATAATAAAAATCATTTTCTCAGAATAACAACTTTTAAATCAAAGTTTATCATAGTTTTTAATTAACTAACCCAAAACAGCCCGCGGTGTTACTACGACGGCGTAAATCCGGTTTTACGGTGTTTTTCGTGTTTCTAGGTTTTAAATCATTAAGTTAGCATATCATATAGATATAGAACATGTGTTTAGTTGATTTTAAAAGTCCAGTTAGAAGGATTAACTTTTGTTTGCGAACAAGTTTAGAATTAACTAAACTATGTTCTAGTGATTACAAGTTTAAACCTTCGAATAAGATAGCTTTATATGTATGAATCGAATGATGTTATGAACATCATTACTACCTTAAGTTTCTTGGATAAACCTACTGGAAAAGAGAAAAATGGATCTAGCTTCAACGAATCCTTGGATGGCTCGAAGTTCTTGAAGCAGAATCATGACACGAAAACAAGTTCAAGTAAGATCATCACTTGAAATAAGATTGTTATAGTTATAGAAATTGAACCAAAGTTTGAATATGATTATTACCTTGTATTAGAATGATAACCTACTGTAAGAAACAAAGATTTCTTGAGGTTGGATGATCACCTTACAAGATTGGAAGTGAGCTAGCAAACTTGAAAGTATTCTTGATTTTATGTAACTAGAACTTGTAGAATATATGAAGAACACTTAGAACTTGAAGATAGAACTTGAGAGAGATCAATTAGATGAAGAAAATTGAAGAATGAAAGTATTTTTAGGTGTTTTTGGTCATTGGTGTATGGATTAGATATAAAGGATATGTAATTTTGTTTTCATGTAAATAAGTCATGAATGATTACTCATATTTTTGTAATTTTATGAGATATTTCATGCTAGTTGCCAAATGATGGTTCCCACATGTGTTAGGTGACTCACATGGGCTGCTAAGAGCTGATCATTGGAGTGTATATATGAAAGGACCCGTCCTAATCCACCGGGACGAAGTCATCAACATTTGGTCCCATTGCGATGATCGGCTCCAAGTAATGTCCTTATATTGAGCAAATGCACAGCGGAAGACTTAATTCATACCTGAGAATAAACATGCTTTAAAGTATCAACCAAAAGGTTGGTGAGTTCATAGGTTTATCATAACAATCATTTCAATATGTTAATAGACCATAAGATTTCATAATCATAAACATAATACACTCGCAAATGTATGTAAAGCATTCTAAGTGGTTGAGCACTTGGTAACCATACTTAACATTTAATCAACGTCGCATATTCCCTTTATTATGAAATCTCACTACACCGTACCAAGTGTAGTCACCAAAACGAAGTACTATGCAACCGTTGAATACTGGTCGTCCAGTCCGGTTGGGGTTGTCAGGCCCGATAGATCTATCAACAGGATTCGCGTTTACAATACCCATGTAAATAGTAGTTACCAAGCTATAGGGAAATATGCCAGTGGTACAACTCAACGTAGAATATATTTTTAAGCACTTGTGTCTATTTTGTAAATATTTATAAAAGCAGCGCATGTATTCTCAGCCCAAAGATATATATTGCAAAAGCAATTAAAAAGGGAGCAAATGAAACTCACGCAAAATCAGTTTTAGTGTTTGTATTCATTTCATAAAACATTTATAAAACAGCGCATGTATTCTCAGCCCAAAAATATATATTGCAAAAGCAATTAAAAAGGGAGCAAATGAAACTCACTTTTGCCTTGAAGGTATTTAATTCGACTTGGTCTCCGATAGATATCACAAACCTAACCATATATATAATATATCAACATATTTTCTTTTTAAGTAATCGTTACATATATATATATATACTTTTAATATTTTCTTAGTCCGTAGTTAGCAGTCCGATGTTAGTGGTCCACAATTAGTTGCTTAAATAAAATAAATAAAGACCCCATCGTATTCGTATTGATCAGAATTAATCTCGACCCATGGTACCATGTTGTCAAATGACATGTTGCGTACATAAAGTAACGTGTTGTCAAATGACGTGTTGCGTACAATCATGAGGTCTTATGATTAATCTTCTCGTGTTGTTTACGGGTGGTCCTGAAATATATAAAATCAAATCATAAGTAATTATATATAAAATATCATATTAATTAGAAAATATATGATTAATTTACTTTTTCTCCAAATATTTTCGTAGCTAAACTAGCTTCGGATACCCAATATTGTTTTAGTCGTAGTTTCTTCATTACAACTCCGTTTTTGTTGGTTCAACTTGCCACTTCCTTGGATCGAGTCAAATTTTAAGAATATGAACTGAAAATACCTTAGTTTGTATTCGAAATCATAGGTTATAGGTCAAACTTTGGTGAAACTTATGAAAGTGATCATTTTCCATCATAAAAACAACATTTAATGATCATTTTTCTAAAAATACTTACACTCTGAGTTAAACCATAAAATTTTTATGTGTTAACGTATTCATAAGAAATATCATTTTTCCAGAACATGAACTTCAAATTCAAAGTTCAAGATGGTTTTTAATTATCCAACCCAAAACAGCCCCCGGTTGCACTCCGACGACGTAGATTCAGTTTTTAAGATGTTCTTTGTAAAATCAAGTTATATCTTGTTAGGTTAGCATAATGATATATTACAGGTCTTGAAGTGTTTTAAAAGTCAAGTTAGAAGGATCTATTTAGTTTGCGAACAAGTTTGAAATCATTCAAACTATGTTCTTGTTGTTAAAATTTTATACCACAAAATAAGATAGCTATATGAATATGAATTGAATAAGATTATGAACAAGGTTACTACCTCAAGTTACTTGGACAAAGTTACTGTAAAATATAAGAAATAATCTTGGAATCAAAGAGTGGTGGAGTTAGATCAAAAGGTTGGAAGTAAACTTCTTCAAATGGGTGGTTATTTTGATATGTTCTTGAAAGAGTTTTCTTATGGTGTTTAAGGCTTGTAATTGAAGCTAAATGATGGGGAAAATGCTTGGAGATGATCAAGTATGAAGTTAGGAGTATTTTGAGAGAGAAATGAGGGTGTAGGTATGAGAAAATGGAGTGAAGAAATGGTGTTCATTTATAAAAACGTTTTTAGTTTATAAAGAAATAAAAGGATTCCTAATTTTGTTTTCTTACTAATAATTCATACTACTTGACAAATCCTAGTTACCTCATATCTAGGGCAGTAATAATGTTGATTAAGATGTTGATTTGATGTGTATATACCAATAGTAAATACGTATAGAAGCAGGGTATGATACGGGTACATATACCCTAGATATACGTATAGAAATCTTGAGGAAACGGAATGAGAATTCAAATATAGCTATCTTTTGTGAATATACTTATATTGTTTTATGTATTTAAGTCCTTAAAAAGTGATTAAATACATTATATATACGATACATGTATAAGCATTATAGATTATAAGTATATATATCAAAGAATGTTACGTATAGTTATCGTTTTGAAAACTTAAGTTAGTAGTTTCAAAATATACTTATAACTCATTGTCATTAGTACACAATGAGATGTTAAACCATCCTTAGATCATGTTAAATATATATAAATACATATATATACACAAACGTATAATTATCGTATGTTATATAGTTCGTGATATCATCGGTCATATTGGACGGTCAAACGTTGTGTAAAACTCTTTTCAAAAACACAAGTCTCAACAATTTGGATTACTTATCATGTTGGTATGGTTTAATTTATGTAAATATTAATCCCATAAGTATAATTTGGTCGAAAAATTCCGGGTCATTACAGTACCTATCCGTTAAAGAAATTTCGTCCCCGAAATTTGATAGAGGTTGTTATGGATAACAATAAGAAGGTTTTCATGACAAATATAAGGTGATAATGGAGTTTTATCATCATTGAGTAATGTAGATAAAACGATTCGATTATGCGAAGAATATAAATGAGACTATCGTAAAAGAGTGAGATGAGTAAAATATATTCGTCTTAACCGATGACGTAGTTATGATTGATTTCCGAGATTTAAGGGATTTAAAGAGAATCTTACGTAATAAGATTTGGTTCTTTGGTGATTAAGGAAATCAGGATCTTCTTTGATTATATGCAATAATCTGTTTCGATTGCTCTGTCGGATATTTCACTATAAATTCACCCCTTCGTTTCCTTATTTTCCACGACTCACACCTTCTATTCTTTCTCCCTTGATTCTTACTTTAAAGCATTCATCAATATGCTCCATCCAGTCCTGATTCTTGATATACTCCTAACTTTTATATCTGCCATTCTTCTTTTTCATCTACCACCAGAAGAATCTATTTACTTCTACTATACTCTTGTGTTTATAGTGTTTCTAATTCTCCCATGTCTCTATATTGCTATCTGCATCGATATACACGGTTTGTAATTTCGGGGTTATTATCAGAGTTTATATTCTTCATTATTTTTCGGAGCTTCATGCTTTCGTTTTCTCTTCCCGACTTCGAGTCAAGCGAGTAATGGTCCAGAATTCGTAGATATGAAATTCAGAATGAACATAGCTAATGCTCTAAGAAGAAAATGGTAATAGAACGATTTTGATTTGTTAAATTACCAGAATACCCTGGAGAAGACCGAGTCATCCAGAAAAATATTCTCTTGATATGTTTAGAGATCAGATAGAATGTAAGAGTCGTGTAAATGGCACATGATGACGGTACTGTGAATCATCATGCTTCATTAGAAACTCAGCATGACTTACTGTAATATAATGACGTTGATCAAGTGTCATTATATTATACTAATCCATGCTTCAGTTCCCAACACTACTTCAAAACATTCATATTTTAAACTCGAAGGTTTCAGAATTTAGAAACTAACACAGTTTCTTTTATGTTGCAGATATTACGGGGAAATAAACAATCTCAGATAAGAATAGTTGTGAAAATATCGCCAGAAATATGGGGGATATTTATAATAGAACATACGAGAATATCTTAGAATTTCTAATATCAATGGATGATGAAGAAGATTTGTCTGTGAAGGTTTAGAATGAGAAATAAGATGTTTGCTAACGATTTCAGCAGGCACAGAATCATTTGGATTCTTTGAAGGCAAACTTATTCTTTGTGATTTGTCCACGCCTTTCTTCATAGTTTTGCATAATCCGCTTTTCGGTACTAAATTTTCTATCGAGCGTTCCTAACACTCCTTTCTTTATCATCAAACTTTTGGCCATTAAGATCATCTAAAACATGCTGCTTCGTCAGCATTTTCAAAGTTAACTGATATGGGTCATCGGTTATCAAATCGAGGTAGTTTCAGGAGAATTGTGTTTTTAGAATGATTAATCGCTGATGGTAATATTGTGGAATATAAAAGGTTCCCCAGTAACAATAAAGAGTACGCATATATATCGCAGTTATAATAAAGTTGTTTCGGATGAAAAGTCGGAGTTGAATTACTGGAGCTGTGACAAAATTAGCTACTTTAGAAAGGGATTGCAAATCGATCTTCGGTAATAACAATGTCAAAGGAACTAGAACAGATACGTGTCAAACGTTTACTCAGTTTCCGAGGGTTTTTCAGGTGCATAACTATATGCATCAATCTTTTCTTCCGTAGATGAAGTGCGGTTGGTTTATCCCCTCGATTGAGGTGTTTTTAAGAATCATGATAGATTTGAAGGCTGATTGTAATCGTCGAGATACAATGAGGTTTAAGATGAAATAAAGTGGAAATCTTGAAGAATTGTTTAGTTTCATATGTTATAATCAATATTTTAATTCATTTTAATTGTCCAATGTCATTAGTCCACAGTCGATAGTCCACAGTAACAGTCCAATAATTCATATATAGTTTAATATATAATATACGAATTAATTAATACGTGTCCCGATATTTAAAGTGCGTAAAATAATTACAGAAATTAAATGACGATAAATAAAAGTGCGATAATTAAATTGCAATAAATAAACTGCGATAAATAAAATGTTATCAGTTAGCTAGGAACAGATAGCTGGAACAGTTAGCGTGGATTCTTAACAAAATTTTTCATAGTTAATTTGTTTTTTTTCTAACAGATTTTATTTTGTCATATGTTTTCTTCATATGCCACTTGTTGGATTTTGGGAAGTCAAAATCCAAATATAAAATTGAATGAAAATGGTTATTCTGCGGTGAACGGATACGTATATCGGTGGTTGTAAGTAGGATAGTAAATGACTGTTGAATCAGCTTCGACGAATGTACAATGTAACTTATTAAGATGAAATCTAATTATTCCTCGGGTATTACCTACCTGTTAAAAAAAAATTTCACCATTAATATTTTGTACAAAAGAACTTTTAATTACAATCATTATGAAAACATATATACATATATATTTTCTTTAGATGAAATCATGAATTTAATGAGTTAATATGATATTAATCTCATTTGCTTTTCGGTTTGAGCTAGAATAAGAAATCTCTAAAACTTTTTGAAACCACATATTCTTCGCAGAATATCAATGAAGTTATGGATCAATACTTCATCGTTCAGTATTATTGGTACTCCTTGGTATCTATGTGCGTATGATGTTGATGTTTGTGGGACAGATTATGATGTCGAGACGTGTGATGCGGATGTTGTTTGTTAGTGGTGATGATGGTATTGTTGATATTATTGATGGTGGTGATGATTATGCTGTTGGTGCTGCTGCTGGTGTTTGCAACCTTCGCACCATGTTCTCCAAAGCCGTCACGCGAGCGCGAAGTTCGTTAACTTCTGCTAGTACACCGGGATGATTGGCGGTTGGAGCGAGCGAATGAACAAGATTTGTAATATGGGATAGTATATAATCGTGACGAGATACTCTAGAAATGAGAGAGAAAATGGTGTTTCGAATAGGTTCGCCGGTAAGTGCTTCAGGTTCATCGCCAAGAGGGCAGTTTGGTGGATCGAATGGATCACCTTCTTCTTGTCTCCAGTGATTTAGTATATTACGAACCCATCCCCAATTCATCCAGAATAGATGATGGGAAATTGGTTGATCCATTCCGGTGACGCTGCTTTCGGAGCCCGAATGGAAATTCATATCGGCATAACTGTCGGAATCTGAAGAATTCGAACTAGATGCGGAATCCATCTTGTATAATGGGGAAAATGAATTTTTGGTATGGAATAGATTATAGGAGTTAGATTTGGTACTCTTCAATACATAATTTACATATGTATATATAATACCAAAATCCCGTAAATTACAGAGAATCTTTGAAAAGATATCAGTCAAAGTTCGCAATAACAGATATGCTAAGATAAGAATTCGTCTATACACTATCAATGCAGTAAATGCAGTAAAACGTGTCTAGACTTATGAATGATAAGCAGGTAATTTCCTAAGGATGATAAGCAGATGATTTCCGACTAGAAATGATAAGCAAAACTTTTGACATGTAGACACGGTTGAAGTCCAGACTCATTAATGAATCCTAACAACTACTAGTTAGACACACTAATGCAAGACCTGGTTCGTTAAGACCACCGCTCTGATACCAACTGAAAGGGCCCGTCCTAATCCACCTGGACGAAGTCATCAACATTTGGTCCCATTGCGATGATCGGCTCCAAGTAATGTCCTTATATTGAGCAAATGCACAGCGGAAGACTTAATTCGTACCTGAGAATAAACATGCTTTAAAGTATCAACCAAAAGGTTGGTGAGTTCATAGGTTTATCATAACAATCATTTCAATATGTTAATAGACCATAAGATTTCATAATCATAAACATAATACACTAGCAAGTGTATGTAAAGCATTCTAAGTGGTTGAGCACTTGGTAACCATACTTAACATTTAATCAACGTCGCATATTCCCTTTTTTATGAAATCTCACTACACCGTACCAAGTGTAGTCACCAAAACGAAGTACTGTGCAACCATTGAATACTGGTCGTCCAGTCCGGTTGGGGTTGTCAGGCCCGATAGATCTATCAACAGGATTCGCGTTTAAAATACCCATGTAAATAGTAGTTACCAAGCTACATGGAAATATGCCAGTGGTACAACTCAACGTAGAATATATTTTTAAGCACTTGTGTCTATTTTGTAAACATTTATAAAAGCAGCGCATGTATTCTTAGCCCAAAAATATATATTGCAAAAGCAATTAAAAAGGGAGCAAATGAAACTCACGCAAAATCAGTTTTAGTGTTTGTATTCATTTCATAAAACATTTATAAAACAGCGCATGTATTCTCAGCCCAAAAATATATATTGCAAAAGCAATTAAAAAGGGAGCAAAGAAACTCACTTTTGCCTTGAAGGTATTTAATTCGACTTGGTCTCCGATAGATATCACAAACCTAACCATATATATAATATATCAACATATTTTCTTTTTAAGTAATCGTTACATATATATATATACTTTTAATATTTTCTTAGTCCGTAGTTAGCAGTCCGATGTTAGTGGTCCACAATTAGTTGCTTGAATAAAATAAATAAAGACCACATCATATTCGTATTGATCAGAATTAATCTCGACCCATGGTACCATGTTGTTAAATGACATGTTGCGCACATAAAGTACCGTGTTGTCAAATGACGTGTTGCGTACAATCATGAGGTCTTATGATTAATCTTCTCGTGTTGTTTACGGGTGGTCCTGAAATATATAAAATCAAATCATAAGTAATTATATATAAAATATCATATTAATTAGAAAAGATATGATTAATTTACTTTTTCTCCAAATATTTTCGTAGCTAAACTAGCTTCGGATACCCAATATTGTTTTAGTCGTAGTTTCTTCATTACAACTCCGTTTTTGTTGGTTCAACTTGCCACTTCCTTGGATCGAGTCAAATTTTAAGAATATGAACTGAAAATACCTTAGTTTGTATTCGAAATCATAGGTTATAGGTCAAACTTTGGTGAAACTTATGAAAGTGATCATTTTCCATCATAAAAACAACATTTAATGATCATTTTTCTAAAAATACTTACACTTTGAGTTAAACCATAAAATTTTTATGTGTTAATGTAATCATAAGAAATATCATTTTTCCAGAACATGAACTTCCAATTCAAAGTTCAAGATAGTTTTTAATTATCCAACCCAAAACAGCCCCCGGTTGCACTCCGACGACGTAGATTCAGTTTTTAAGATGTTCTTTGTAAAATCAAGTTATATCTTGTTAGGTTAGCATATCATTATGATATATTACAGGTCTTGAAGTATTTTAAAAGTCAAGTTAGAAGGATCTATTTAGTTTGTGAACAAGTTTGAAATCATTCAAACTATGTTCTTGTTGTTAAAATTTTATACCACAAAATAAGATAGCTATATGAATATGAATTGAATAAGATTATGAACAAGGTTACTACCTCAAGTTACTTGGACAAAGTTACTGCAAAAGATAAGAAATAATCTTGGAATCAAAGAGTGGTGGAGTTAGATCAAAAGGTTGGAAGTAAACTTCTTCAAATGGGTGGTTATTTTGATATGTTCTTGAAAGAGTTTTCTTATGGTGTTTAAGGCTTGTAATTGAAGCTAAATGATGGGGAAAATGCTTGGAGATGATCAAGTATGAAGTTAGGAGTATTTTTAGAGAGAAATGAGGGTGTAGGTATGAGAAAATGGAGTGAAGAAATGGTGTTCATTTATAAAAACGTTTTTAGTTTATAAAGAAAGAAAAGGATTCCTAATTTTGTTTTCTTACTAATAATTCATACTACTTGACAAATCCTAGTTACCTCATATCTAGGGCAGTAATAATGTTGATTAAGATGTTGATTTTATGTATATATACCAATAGTAAATACGTATAGAAGCAGGGTATGATACGGGTACATATACCCTAGATATACGTATAGAAATCTTGAGGAAACGGAATGAGAATTCAAATATAGCTATCTTTTGTGAATATACTTATATTGTTTTATGTATTTAAGTCCTTAAAAAGTGATTAAATACATTATATATATGATACATGTATAAGCATTATAGATTATAAGTATATATATCAAAGAATGTTACGTATAGTTATCGTTTTGAAAACTTAAGTTAGTAGTTTCAAAATATACTTATAACTCATTGTCATCAGTACACAATGAGATGTTAAACCATCCTTAGATCATGTTAAATATATATAAATACATATATATACACAAACGTATAATTATCGTATGTTATATAGTTCGTGATATCATCGGTCATATTGGACGGTCAAACGTTGTGTAAAACTCTTTTCAAAAACACAAGTCTCAACAATTTGGATTACTTATCATGTTGGTATGGTTTAATTTATGTAAATATTAATCTCATAAGTATAATTTGGTCGAAAAATTCCGGGTCATTACAATATACCAATAGTACATACATCTAAAAGTTGTGTATTGTACGAGTACGAATACGGGTGCATACGCGTAGAATTGTTGATGAAACTGAACGAGGATGTAATTGTAAGAATTTTTGTTAAGTAGAAGTATTTTGATAAGTGTATTGAAGTCTTTCAAAAGTGTATAAATACATATTAAAACACTACATGTATATACATTTTAACTGAGTCGTTAAGTCATTGTTAGTCGTTACATGTAAGTGTTGTTTTGAAACCTTTAGGTTAACGATCTTGTTAAATGTTGTTAACCCAATGTTTATAATATCAAATGAGATTTTAAATTATTATATTATCATGATATTATCATGTATGAATATCTCTTAATATGATATATATACATTAAATGTCTTTACAACGATAATCGTTACATATATGTCTCGTTTAAAAATCATTAAGTTAGTAGTCTTGTTTTTACATATGTAGTTCATTGTTAATATACTTAATGATATTTTTACTTATCATAGTATCATGTTAACTATATATATATATTCATATATATGTCATCATATAGTTTTTAAAAGTTTTAACGTTCGTGAATTACCGGTCAACTTGGGTGGTCAATTGTCTATATGAAACATATTTCAATTAATCAAGTCTTAACAAGTTTGATTGCTTAACATGTTGGAAACATTTAATCATGTAAATATCAATCTCAATTAATATATATAAACATGAAAAAGTTCGGGTCACTACATATATACCAATAGTATATACATCTAGAAGCTGGGTATTATACGGGTGAAAATACCGTATGAATACGAGTAGAATTCTTGATGAAAACGAATGGGAATACGATTATAACTATCTTTGTTAAGTATAAGTATTTTGTTATATGTCTTTAAGTCTTTCAAATGTGTATTAATACTTCTTAATACATTGCATATATATACATTTTAATTAAGTTGTTATTTCGTCGTTAATCGTTACATGTATATATTGTTTCGAAACCCTTAAGTTAGTAGTCTCGTTTTATGTATATAGTTAATTATTAATACACTTAATGATATACTTAATTATCATTTTATCATGTTAAACATAATGTATTAATATATCTTAATACACTACATATGTATTTATTTTAATTAAAACGTTATTACGTCGATAACCGTTACATATATATCTTGTTTCGAATTCCTTAATTTAGTAGTCTCATTTTATTAATATAACCCATTGTTAATATACTTAATGAGATACTTACTTATCATAATACCATGTTAAATATATATATATATATATATATATATATATATATATATATATATATATATATATATATATATATATATATATATATATATCATCATGTCGTTTTTATATGTCCATATATATATCATCATATATACTTGAAATTCTTTTATTCGGGTTTGACTTTCTCAACGTGCGCTAAAATTGCATAGCAACCTTTTCTTATTAGCTTTTGTGCCGTCAAACTACTAATAATATTTAACTTCGCGCTACTCTTTTCTCCGTACACCATTAAGGGTTTTCCTTTCTCACGCAGAATGTGAATTGCATTCTTGTAACAAACGATCTCTGCTTTCTCCTTGATCATCCAGTCCATGTCGATTATTACATCAAAACTCCCCAATTCTACTAGTATCAAATTAATTTTAAACGTTTCGCCAACTAGTTTAATTTTTCGGTTCTGACATATTTTATCAGCTTTAACTAGTTTACCATTAGCTAATTCAAGTAAACACTTATTATCCAATGGCGTTAATGGATAGCTTAATTTGGCACAAAAATCTCTACTCATATAGCTTCTATCCGCACCCGAATCAAATAAAACATAAGTAGGTTTTTCATCAATAAGAAACGTACCCGTAACAAGCTCCAGGTCTTCCTGTGCTTTAGCCGCATTAATGTTGAAGACTCTTCCTCGGCCTTGCCCATTATTATTCCCTTGGTTTGGGCAAACACTTTTGTAAGTGCTCTTCTTTCCGCATTCGAAACAAGTAATGTCGACATTATTTATTCCTTTAACTACTGGTCCGTATACTTCACACTTCATTGCACCATGACCCTTTCTATTACACTTGGTACATCATGCCGAACAGTAAGTAGTCGGATGGTACCCTTCACACCTTTGGCACGGAATTTTCTGCCTCTTGTCGTCATTGTTGTTATTGTTGTTGTTGCGATTGTTATTGTTGTTGGGACGGTTGTTGTAGTTGTTGTTGTTGTTGAGACGGTTGTTGTAGTTGTTGTTGTTGGGGTTACGATTGTTGTTGCGATTGTTATTGCGATATATGGTGCGATTGAAGTTATGATTATTATTGTGTTGTACTGGTGACCCTTGTCACTGGTTTCATCCCACTTCCTCTTGCCTTCTTTTATTTTGGCCTCCCCGACTGCCTACTCTTTATTTCTTCCCTCAATCTGGCCCATGAGTTTGTGAGCCATTCGACTTGCTTTCTGCATTGATGTAGGTGCGGATGCACTTACATTTTCCTGAATTCTAACTGGCAGCCCTTTCACAAACGCGTCGATCTATCCTTCCTCGTCCTCAAACATACCGGGACACATTAGAGACAACTCTGTGAATCGTCGCTCATATGTGGTGATATCGTTTCCTTGCGCTCGTAGTTCTCTAAGCTCTGTTTTGACCTTGTTGACCTCATTCTGGGACGGTAGTGCTCATTCATCATGTGTTTGAACACTGACCATGGTAGTGCGTAAGTATTATCTTGTCTTACCTGCTCGAGATAGGTGTTCCACCATGTTTTTTTTTCGAAAAGCGGGTGTTCCTCCATGTTAACGCAATACCTGTGAAAGTATGCGAGGCATATTTCACCGTATCCTCTTCAGTACATTTGCTTATAGCAAATACAAATTCGACCTTCTCGGTCCACCGTTTTAGTCTGACTGGTCCTTCGGTTCCATCGAACTCAAGAGGTTTACAGGCAGTGAAAGCCATGTAGGAGCATCTTACATGGTTCCCTGTAGAGTTAGTCCCACTGCTGGACCCTAAGGGATTGTTGTGTAATGTAGCCTGTACTGCGGCTATGCTCGCAGCAATAAAGTTACGGAATTCTTCCTCGTTCATATTCAGGGTTTGTCTGGTAGTCGGTGCCATTTCCTTCAAAGATAGCCAAAAGAGTTAAGTTAATCATATAGAATATCAGGAGTAGTCAATAGTATTTCGTAGCATAATATGAAATTATTTATAAAATCCTTTTCTTCATATTAGCATTTTATAATTATAATTCGGGTAGTACCTACCCGTTAAAGTTCATGCTTAATAGCTAATATACGATTCAACTACTACAATTCTATCATGAAAAACTAATTACAATAATACTTCATGTTTAAATCTTTGGTACAATATTTTACAATCGTACAATACGGCTATTTTACATACAGCATGAAATATAGCACACGATAACTATAATACAAGGCAGCTGTTAAGACAATTCTAGTTAAACTCAAATTGTTCAGTAAAAACACGCAATTCATTGGACCAAAAACAAGTCATGCACCCTGGTTTAACCAATACTATTTTCCATCTCATGTCCAGTGGAAAATAACCGTTGTGGCCCTTGATCGTACAACACGTTGCGATGTCATCAAAAGGACGGGGGTTACATAATACCCAACATCATCATAACAAATCAAAAACCTTAGTCCTCACCTCAACCACTAAATTCGTTACTAGTGGGAATGTTGTATTAAGAAGTTCTAACCCGATGTTCTTTTTCTCAGTTTGATGACAGGCGAACATAATTAACCCATAAACGTAGCATGCTTCTTTAAGTTGCATGTTTGAAGCATTCTCTAATGAACGAAGTCCTATATTGGGATATATGGAGTCAAAATAGGCCCTCAACCCGTAGCGAAAAATTGCATTAGGGTTCCCAGAATACATAGCCATAAAGAAAATATGGCCCAACTTTGGGTCTTCCCAATGTGAGATACACCACTTATTGAAGGATAGCCTTTTATAAACTAAGGCATGCTCGAAGTGCCTTTTAAATGCTTTGCAAACCAACTTTGTCATAAACAATTGAGCCGATGAATCTTGACCCACTCTAGACAAGATTTCAACAACCATTTCCTGTGGTAGGTCATCTAAAATATTCGGTTGTCTATCCCTAACGTCCATTTTGTATTTCGTTATAAACTGTAAAAGAGATTAAAATTATACTTAAGTCTGATAATGGAAATAATAAGACATTACAAGAAATTTTTACATATAGCATAAAAGCACAAGCACGTTATCATACATATATTACAAGGCATGGTAAAACTCATTACTATGAACTCTTCAATCAGACTCACTTGTTTCTTCCTCTTCTGACTTAGTTCGTTCCGCTAATTTCTTACCAATACCCATTCCGCCCCTAATACGAGCAGTCATTTTCACACCCTTTTCGGAAGGACCTAGTCTCTGAGATGTTCCTGGTCGATAATTAAAGTTTAAGTGATACGGATGTTTACGATAAGAATGGTCAGGGTTATTCCTGATAACTAATGTGTAACGGCCCGTCCTAAACCATCTAGACGAACACTTCAACATCTGGTTCCATTGCGAGGTACTGTCCTCTATATGATACGTTTTACAAACATTGCATTCGTTTTTGAAAGACAAACTTTCATTACAACGATAATTGACAAGTATGCATACCACTTCACAATATAATCAATTTATAAATGACTTAATCTGTCATTTACTGTATAATAATCTTTTTGAACTCAACGACGAGAATGCAACATCTTTTGAAATATGCCATGAATGACTCCAAGTAATCTTTAAAGTGAGCAAATGCACAGCGGAACATTTCTTTCGTACCTGAGAATAAACATGCTTAAAAGTGTTAACCAAAAAGATTGGTGAGTTCATTAGTTTATCATAAACAATCATTTCTAATATTTTAATAGACCACAAGATTTTCATTTTCATTTTCATATCCATAATCATTATACAGACATTTTGCAATCTGCATAAAGATAAAATCATTCATATGGTGAACGTCTGGTAACCGAACTAACAAGATGCATATTGAATATCCCCCGCATACAGGCATTTTGCAATCTGCATGCTATATACCGCCCGTCGCAATCAGTATATATCAATCGAAGTACTAAAGCATTCGTAACCCGAATGGGATGTGTCAAGGTCCATAGATCTATCTTTAGGATTCGCGTCAATTAGGGGCCATTTCCCTAATTCTTAGGCTACCAAGCTAAAAAAGGGCGATATTCGGTATTCATAATCTAACCATAGAATGTAGTTTTTGGTACTTGTGTCTATTTCGTAAAACAGTTATAAAAGCAGCACATGTATTCTCAGCCCAAAAATGTATTGTAAAAGCATTTAAAAAGGGAGCAAGTGAAACTCACGATACAATATTTTGTAATAAAAATATTCATACGACGAAACTGAACAATGCAGGGTTGGCCTCGGATTCACGAACCTATATCATTCATATATATATATTAAAACATATATACTTGTAATCGAACAAATATATGTGTATTATTATTAGTGATATAATTTTTATATTAATAACTTATATATGTCAATTTATATATATTTTAAATAAATAACAATATTAATATAGTTAAGTTTTGTACTAAATATATAATTTTTATATAAATATCTTTTGTTTGTTAAATTAAAGATAATACTAATAATAATATTAATAATAATGATAATAATTTTAATTATAAAAATAATAATTTTGCTGCTATTACTAGTTAGAATAATAGTTTTAATAATTATATGATAATAATGTTACTCATGATAATATTAATAATAATACTTATAATGATCTGATAACATTAATAATAATAATAATACATAATGATAATACTAATAATTATAAAGTGATGTTAATACTAATATTTATGAAAATAATAATAAATTTTATTATTTTCATAATAATAATAATAATAATAACCATAATCATAATAATGATAATAATACTAAAACGATAAATTAATAATTATAATAACATTAATAATACTTATAATAATAATAATAATAATGATTACAATACTTGTAATTATGATAATAATACTAATATTAATGATAATAATGTTAATTCTAATATTGATGTTAGTAATAATAATAACAATAATTTATTAATTATTTTAATACCAATGATAATAATAATAGTAGTAATACTAATAACAATAATAATAATAATACTAATAATAATAATAACGATAATAATATTAATTGTATTAATGATAATAATAATTTTATTCTAATTTTAGTAATAATTATATATAACATAATAAAAATAATTTATAATAACAATAATAATAATAATAATAATAATAATAATAATAATAATAATAATAATAATAATAATAATAATAATAATAATAATAATAATAATAATAATAATAATAATAATAATAATAATAATAATAATAATAATAATAATTTTTAAAAATAAAACTACCTTTGAAAGCCCTTTTTAAAAAGAATTGCCCAAAGCCGGGCTCGAAACCGAGACCTCTCGCTCACCCGCAACAACACTAACCATTCGTCCCTTTTAATTTTTCTGTGATTATTTCCCTCTAAATATTTATAACCCTTTATTTTCCTGATTCACTTTCTTCTTCATCTTCAAAAATCAATTCGACTAAGGATCAATCAACCAACAATAATAACGTATTGGATTTGTTTTTAGATTCATAAACTAAACATAAACATTATGTGATTGATGGAATTAATTAAAACAAAAAAAAATAAAAAAATAAAAAGAAGCTGGAACAGGTACTGCAGAACGCGTATAAACTCAAATTCAATTTCGAATTTTTAGAATGTTTTAGACCACGATTACTGAATGAAATAAGTTGAAAATCTTCCCTATAAACTATCTGAATCATCAATTTAACTTAAAACGTCCAATTGAAATCGAATTTTGCCAAGAACACGACGTTTGACTTTTGAAAATTAGAATTTGACCTCAAAATTAGAAGTCGATAGGATGAATTGGGCTTTGAAACTTTCCAGATAGATTGAATATAAGATTCCTAACAATACTGCATTAATAGATTTTTAATTTAGTTTCAAATTTGAGCTCTTTAAAAAAATAGAACAAGAACAGGGCAGTTGCCTGTGTTCTTGAACGTTTTTGATAATTTTGATCGAATAAAGGCTGTAAGAAGTAATGGTAAGTGATGATTGATAATGTAAGTTAATTGGTTTCATTAAACAACTGGAATTGATCGATTATATAATGGATTGGGATGTCAATTTAATCAGACAACAAGGACAGAAAAAATAAAAAAATATATAAAAGTTGATTACGATTTCTAACCAATTTTGTTTGTATTTGCCAACTGAATTCAACTGGTATTCAATTTAGAGACATGAAAACAAATTTAATACCGTTGGATAGATACTTGTAACTGAATCCAATTCCTTTTCTTGATTTTTCTTTTATAAAATTAATATTAATAATAATAATTCTATTAATAATAAATAATAATAATACTGAAATATTATTAAATATAATAACATAATAATACTGAATAATAATAGAAATACTAATAATAATAATAGAAATGCTAATATTGTTAATGTTAACAAAATAATTAATAATACTAATATTAACATAAATAATGATAATAATATTAATAATTCTAATAATAATAAATATATTAATAATAATAAATAATTGTGATACTAATAATCATAAGAATGAAAATTTTAATAAGTTTAATAATAATAATAATAATAATAAAAATGATAACAATAATATCATTAATAATACTAATACTAACACTATATTTCATATCTATATGTTATATATAATAATATTATTAATACTATTATTACTATTAATACTAATAATTATTTTTAATCATGATGAAAGTAATAATATTAATAACTATATTTACTTGTAATTGCTTTTAATATATTACTGTTACAATTTATTACTTATGTGATATTTACTAATTATATAATTGAATATTTATACACTATATATATATATATATATATATATATATATATATATATATATATATATTACAATATACATATAATTATACATAGAAATCATAACTATTTATATATAGATTCATTTTAAATTACAACATAATTATTTTATATTTTGTTTTACATATTTAATTCTAATGTTTAAATTATATTTTATAATTTCAAATTATTATATATACTTTCATTTATATATATATATATATATATATATATATATATATATATATATATATATATATATATATATATATATATATATATTTACAAAAAATTGTTCGTGAATCGTCGGGAATAGTCAAAGGTTAAATGATTTCATGAAACAGTTCAAAAATTTTGAGATTCAATTTAATAGACTTTGCTTATCATGTCAAAACCATATAAGGATTAAGTTTAAATTTGGTCGAAAATTTTCGGGTCGTCACAGTACCTACTCGTTAAAGAAATTTCGTCCCGAAATTTGAGTGAGGTCGTCATGGTCGACAACTAGAATATTTTCATAACGAATATGAATTGAAAAGTTGAGTTTATCACCATTGAGTATTTTGAATAGAATAATTAAATTACTCGAAGCGTGTGAGAGAAGCTATCGCAAAAGATTTGAAATGAAGAAATAGAGATTTGTCTGTAGCTTTTGGCGTAGTCAGGGTTGAAATCCGGAATTCAAGGGATTAAATGAAAGTCTTTGAAATCTATAATAGATCTGATTCTTCGGGATTTAAAGAAATCAGGATCTCTTTAATTAAATGCAGTTATCTGTCTCGATTGCTACGTCTGATATTTTCATTATAAATTAAACTCTTCCGTTCCATTACTTCCACAATTCCTATACTCTCCTCCTTAATTCACACTTTCAAAAGATTTGAAAATGCTTAATCCTGTATTGATCCTTGCTATTATATTAACCATATTTACTGTCATATTTCTTTTCTATCTTCTATCAAAAGAATATTTTTACTTCTACAACGCTCTTGGGGTGGTGGTTTTCATAATCCTACCTTGTCTCTGTCTTTCTATTATTATGGATATCCACGGTTTATAATTTTCCTATTTGCTATGATTTATACTCCTATATTTCCTTCTTCGATTCTAAAGATTTTGATTATGCTAAATCCAACATCGGTTCTTGACATTATCCTGACTATTGCTACAATCATCCTTCTTTTTCAACTACCACCCGAGGCATCTGTTTACTTCTACTATGCTCTAGGGATTATTGTTCTCCCGTGTCTTTATATTGCTATTCGTATTAATATCCACGGTTTCTGATTTAAGTGTTGTTGTTGGGCTTTATATTTTCCCTTATATTTCAGAGCTTCATGCTTTTGTTTTCTCTTCCCGACCTCAAGTAAAGCGAGTAAGGGTCCAGAATTCATAAGTATGAAGTTTCGAATGAACCTAATATTCTAAGCAGGAAGGAACATAATAGCACGATTTGATTTGTTAAATTACCAGAGTCTCTGAGGATAGAACTATCAAGAATATATTTTCTTGATATGTTCAGAAGTTAAGTAGAATGAAAGAGTTATGTAACATGGCACATGATGACGGTATGAACTGTGAACCATCATCACGTTCCATTAAAAATTTCAGCATGACTTACTGTAATATAACCATGTTGGCCAGGTGTCATTATATTATACTAACTCATGCTTTAATTCCTAACACTTCTCCATAAATCATTCATAATTTTAACTCGAATGTTATAGAATTTTAGAAACTAAAACAGTTTCCTTTATGATGTATTACGGATAGCATGAAGAGATAACTAATTTCGGACAAGAATATTTATGAAAATATCCTCAGAAATATCGAAGATATTTATGATGATATATATATATTTCTAAGTTCGAAAGTTGATGAAGAAAAATTTTCCGCAAGATTTTAACATGAGTACGGAGCAAGATATTCGCTAAAGATTTCATCGGATACCGAATTATCTGGATTCTTTGAATATAGGGTTTAGTCCTTGTATTTGTCCTTGGTCTCCTTCATGGTTTGCTCAATCTGTTTTTCAGTACCAAATTTTCTATCGAGCGTTTCCAACACTCCATTCTTTATCCTCAAACTTTTGGCCATTAAGATCATCTACAATTTTGCTGTTTCCTCTGTATTTAATGTTATCATATCTGAATTGGTGGTAATCCATTCGAGGTGTTTCAAGAAGATTTTGTTTTTAGATGATTGAATGCTGATTGTAATCGTCAAGATTCATATGATGTTTAAGATGAAATTAAGTGGCAAACTCGAAGAAATGTTTAGTTTCATATGTTAATATTTTAATACCTTTTAATTGTCCAATGTTAGTTGTCCACGGTTAGTAGTCCAAATATAGTCCAATAGTCCATATGTAGTTTAATATATAATCTTCAAATTAATAAAGACGTATAGTATTGTCTAGGGCTCAATCTCGACCCATTGTACAACTGTTGTCTTTGAAGTAATCTCGACGTATTGTGTACATGTGTCTTACAACTTATTCGACGTATTGTATATGTATTATCTATGACCCATTGTACAACTATTTTCTTTGAAGTAATCTCGACTTATTGTGTACATGTGTCTTACGATTTATTCGACGTATTTAATTCGAAGATAATATTATGTTGTCCCGGGATTAACCAAGACTAGTAATTTACAAGGAAATAGTCTTAACAGATATAGGAACAGTTAGCTAGGATATTGTTAGAGTGGATTCTTAATAAAATTTCACATAGTATTAGTTTGTTTCTAATCAATTTTTATTGCGTCCATTATTTCTTCATTATGCCACTTGTTGGATTCTGATCTGTCAAAATCCGAATATGAAATTGAATTGGAATGAAAATGGTTGCTCTTTGGTGAATGGATACGTATATCTTGGTTGTAAGGAGTATAGCTAATGACGGTTGAATCAGAATTGAAGAATGTACAGTGTAGCATATTAATGTGAAATTTAAATATTTCTCGGGTATTACGCGAGAAATATTTCCACAATTAACTGTTTGTACGAACGAATTTTTAATTACAAACTTTATGAAAATACATACATATATATATATATATATATATATATATATATATATATATATATATATATATATATATATATATATATATATATATTTTCTTCAGATGTAATCATGGATTTAATGAGTTAATATAATACTAACTCATCTGATTTACGATTAGAACTAGAATACATAATCTCTAAAACATTAAAGATTACATAATCGTCATTTAGAATGAAGATAAACAATGTAGAATGATATGTAGCACAAAGATAATCGATATAGAAAGATACGTAGAACGAAGATAATTGTTGTAAAACAAGATGTAGAACGAAGGTTATACTCGAGGTATAGATTGTGATGTTGAGGCGTGTGTTTTCGGTGATACAGATGCTGTTGCTGGTGGTACTGTTGATGCCGGTGGAGATGCTGGTGGTTGTAAGTTTTGTACCATATTCTCCAAAGCTACAACTCGAGCGCGTAGCTCGTTGACTTCTTCCATTACTCCAGGATGATTTTCAGTTAGAACGAGTGGATGAATATAGTCTAGAATTCTATATATTATGTAATCGTTGCGAGATTTTTGGCAATGAGGGTGAAAATGGTGTTTCAGACTGGTTCACCAGTAAGTGCTTCAGGTTCTTCGCCAAGAGGGCAATAAGGTTGATGGAAAGGATTACCTTCTTGGAGTCTCCATTGATTGAGTCAACTACGAACCCATCCCCAATTCATCCAGAGTTGATGATGGCTAATCGGTTGCTCCATTCCGGTTACACTGCTTTCGGAGTTCGAATGAATATCCATATCGGAATAGCTGTCGGAGTTCGAGGAACTTGAACTGGTTGCAGAATTCATCTTACACGATTTGATAGAGGATTTTTGATATGAAATGATTTTCGGATATCGGATGATATTCTAATTACATAGAATATCTTTATGTAGTACAGAAGATCTCGTAGATTACGGCGGAACATTCGGGAGCTGTCAGGCAAAGTTAAAATAACAGATACGCTAAGATATGAATTTTGTCTATACACTATCTATGCAGTAAATGCAGTAAGACATGTCTAGACTAAGAACGATAAACATGTAATTTTCGACAAGAAATGATAAGAAAAACTTTTGACATGCAGACACGGTTGAAGTCCAGACTCACTAATGCATCATAACAACTATCAGTTAGACACACTAATGCAAGACCTGGTTCACTAAGACCTCTGCTCTGATACCAACTGTAACGGCCCATCCTAAACCATCTGGACAAACACTTCAACATCTGGTTCCATTGCGAGGTACTGACCTCTATATGATACTTTTTATAAACATGGCATTCGTTTTTAAAAGACAAACTTTCATTACAACGATAATTGACAAGTATGTATATCACTTCACAATATAATCAATTTATAAATGACTTAATCTGTCATTTACTGTATAATAATCTTTTTGAACTCAACGACTCGAATGCAACGTCTTTTGAAATATGCCATGAATGACTCCAAGTAATCTTTAAAGTGAGCAAATGCACAGCGGAAGATTTCTTTCGCACCTGAGAATAAACATGTTTAAAAGTGTCAACTAAAAAGGTTGGTGAGTTCATTAGTTTATCATAAACAATCATTTCCAATATTTTAATACACCACAAGATTTTCATTTTCATTTTCATTTTCATATCCATAATCATTATACAGGCATTTCGCAATCTGTATAAAGATAAAATCATTCATATGGTGAACGCCTGGTAACCGAACTAACAAGATGCATATAGAATATCCCCCGCATACAGGCATTTCGCGATCTGCATGCTATATACCGTCATCGCAATCAGTATATATCAATCGAAGTACTAAAGCATTCGTTACCCGAATGGGACGTGTCAAGGTCCATAGATCTATCTTTAGGATTCGCGTCAATTAGGGGCCATTTCCCTAATTCTTAGGCTACCAAGCTAAAAAGGGGCGATATTCGGTATTCATAATCCAACCATAGAATGTCGTTTTAGGTACTTGTGTCTATTTCGTAAAACAGTTATAAAAGCAGCGTATGTATTCTCAGCCCAAAAATGTATTGTAAAAGCATTTAAAAAGGGAGCAAGTGAAACTCACGATACAATATTTTGTAGTAAAAATATTCATACGACGAAACTGAACAATGCAGGGTTGGCTTCGGATTCACGAACCTATATCATTCATATATATATTAAAACATATACTTGTAATCGAACAAATATATATGTATTATTATTAGTGATATAATTTTTATATTAATAACTTATATATGTCATTTTATATATATTTTAAATAAATAACAATATTAATATAGTTAAGTTTTGTACAAAATATATAATTTTTATATAAAATGATAAATTAATAATTATAATAACATTAATAATACTTATAATAATAATAATAATAATAATAATAATAATAATAATAATAATAATAATAATAATAATAATAATAATAATAATAATGATTATAATACTTATAATTATGATAATAATACTAATATTAATGATAATAATGTTAATTCTAATACTAATGTTAGTAATAATAACAACAATAATTTTATTAATCATTTTAATACCAATGATAATAATAATAGTAGTAATACTAATAAAAATAATAATAATATTACTAATAATAATAATAACGATAATAATATTAATTGTATTAATGATAATAATAATTTTATTCTAATATTAGTAATAATTATATATAACATAATAACATAATAAAAATAATTTATAATAACAAAAATAATAATAATAATAATAATAATAATAATAATAATAATAATAATAATAATAATAATAATAATAATAATAATAATTTTAAAAAATAAAACTACCTTTGAAAGCCCTTTTTAAAAAGAATTGCCCAAAGCCGGGCTCGAACCCAAGACCTCTCGCTCACCCGCAACAACACAAACCATTCGTCCCTTTTAATTTTTCTGTGATTATTTCCCTCTAAATATTTATAACCCTTTATTTTCCTGATTCACTTTCTTCTTCATCTTCAAAAATCAATTCGACTAAGGATCACTTCAACCAGCAATAATAACGTATTGGATTTGTTTTTAGATTCATAAACTAAACATAAACATTATGTGATTGATGGAATTAATTAAAACAAAAAAAATAAAAAAATAAAAAGAAGCTGGAACAGGTACTGCTGAACGCGTATAAACTCAAATTCAATTTTGAATTTTTAGAATGCTTTAGACCACGATTACTGAATGAAATAAGTTTCAAATCTTCCCTATAAACTATCTGAATCATCAATTTAACTTAAAACGTCCAATTGAAATCTAATTTTGCCAAGAACACGACGTTTGACTTTTAAAAAATAGAATTTGACCTCAAAATTAGAACTCGATAGGATGAATTGGGTTTTGAAACTTTCAAGATAGATTGAATATAAGATTCCTAACAATACTGCATTAATAGATTTTTTAATTTAGTTTCAAATTCGAGCTCTTTAAAAAAATAGAACAAGAACAGGGCAGTTGCCTGTGTTCTTGAACGTTTTTGATAATTTCGATCGAATAAAGGCTGTAAGAAGTAATGGTAAGTGATGGTTGATAATGTAAGTTAATTGGTTTCATTAAACAACTAGAATTGATGGATTATATAACAGATTGGGATGTCAATTTAATCAGACAATAAGGACAGAAAAAATAAAAAAAATATATAAAAGTTGATTACGATTTCTAACCAATTTTTTTGTATTTGCCAACTGAATTCGACTGGTATTCAATTTAGAGACAGGAAAACAAATTTAATACAGTTAGATAGATACTTGTAATTGAATCCAATACCTTTTCTTGATTTTTCTTTTATAAAATTAATATTAATAATAATAATTCTATTATTAATAAATAATAATAATACTGAAATATTATTAAATATAATAACTTAATAATACTGAATAATAATAGAAATACTAATAATAATAATAATAATAATAATAGAAATGCTAATATTATTAATGATAACAAAATAATTAATAATACTAATATTAACATTAATAATGATAATAATATTAATAATTCTAATAAAAATAAATATATTAATAATAATAAATAATTGTGATACTAATAATCATAAGAATGAAAATTTTAATAAGTTTAATAATAATAATAATAAAAAATGATAACAATAATATTATTAATAATACTAATACTAACACTACTCATAATAATATTAATATTATTAATGATAATAATAATATTAAAAATAATATTAATATGACAATTTTTACATATCAAATTTCATATCTATATGTTATATATAATAATATTATTAATACTGATATTACTATTAATATTAATATTTATTTTTAATCATGTTGAAAGTAATAATATTAATAACTATATTTTACTTGTAATTGCTTTTAATATATTACTGTTACAATTTATTACTTATGTAATATTTACTAATTATATAATTGAATATTTATACACTATATATATATATATATATATATATATATATATATATATATATATATATATATATATATATATATATATATATATATATATTACAATATACATATAATTATACATAGAAATCATAAGTATTTATATATAGATTCATTTTAAATTACAACATAATTATTGTATATTTTGTTTTACATATTTAATTATAATGTTTAAATTATATTTTATAATTTCAAATTATTATATATACTTTCATTTATATATATATACATATTTATTTACAAACAATTGTTCGTGAATCGTCGGGAATAGTCAAAGGTTAAATGATTTCATGAAACAGTTCAAAAATTTTGAGATTCGATTTAATAGACTTTGCTTATCGTGTCGAAACCATATAAGGATTAAGTTTAAATTTGGTCGGAAATTTACGGGTCGTCACATAATGGTCCATCAGACTTGGGATCGGGTTTCTCTATCTTGATAGATGGAGATTTTCCCTTTTTCTTTTTATTAAACTGAGCCGATGTAATTTCTATCACTTTGTCGGAATCCTCATCGGGATTCTCTTCCAGTTCCTCGGGGAATTGGGAGTCTTTCCAGTATTTTTCTTCTTTAGCTGAGACACCATCGACCATTTTTAACTTTGGTACATTGGTTGAAGATTTTGACTCAATATCTGAGTCGCTTGAATGACTACTGTAATCGAAGTCATTTGATAGCCTAGCGTGATCGAATGAAGTCATCTAACACATAATAGCAAGCATGTTAAGAAACTAATATATCACATAATATTTACATGTTAAGCATATATAGTTTCCAACAAAAATGTTAAGCAATCGTTTTTAAAACAGACACAGTCGAAGTCCAGACTCACTAATGCATCCTAACAAACTCGGTTAGACACACTAATATAAATTTTTTGGTTCTCTAAGACCAATGCTATAATGCCAACTGAAATGCCCCGTTCATATTGATTATAAACGTTTCATAATAATTGGTTTCTTCGCGAGGTTTTGACCTCTATATGAGACGTTTTTTAAAGCCTGCATTCGTTTTTAAAATAAACCATAACCTTTATTTTATCGACAAAGGTTTAAAAGACATAATATCGATTATCAATCAATGATAACCTACAAATACACGGTTTCACACGACCATTACATAAAGATTAACAATAATATGTTACAACACAGTTTTCCGAATGCAGTTTTTAAACATTATCATACAAGCATGCTGACTCCAAATCTTGTCTTTAAATAGCATGTAACAGCGGAAGTCTTTCAATAATCACCTGATAATAAACATGCTTAAAATGTCAACAAAAATGTTGGTGAGTTATAGGTTTAACCTATATCGTAAATCGTAATAATATACCACAAGATTTCATTTTCATAAACATCATACAGACATTTCGCAATCTGCATAAAAATCATTCATATGGTGAACACCTGGTAACCGACATTAACAAAATGCATATAGAATATCCCCCATCATAACATGAACTCTAATCTGTATGATATAAAATCGAAGTACCAAAGCATCCGTAACCCGGATGGGGTTTGTTAGGCCGAATAGATCTATCTTTAGGATTCGCGTCAATTAGGGGCCATTTTCCTAATTCTTAGGCTACCAAGCTAAAAGGGGCGATATTCGGTATAATAATCTAACCATAGAATGTAGTTTCAAGTACTTGTGTCTATTTTGTAAAACATTTATAAAGCTGCATGTATTCTCATCCAAAAAATATTAGATAGTAAAAATGGGACTATAATTCACTTTCACAGATTTTCAATTCGTTGAAAATCAGACTTGGCCACGGATCGATTCATGAACCTATAAAAAATATATACATATATCAAAGTATGATAGAAATACATTCACATCATATTTTTATTTATGTGTTAATGATTTAAGTTGTCAAGTTAGCAGTCCAACGTTAGTAGTCCAATGTTAGTAGTTCAATGTTAGTAGTCCATATATATAGTCCAAAATATCACCCTAGAATAATCAAGACGTATTGCATACATATTGTACAAGACTCAATCATGACCCAAGGTACAACTATTGTCTTAGAATTAATCTACACGTATTGTGTACTTGGTGTCTTTCGATTTATCCAAGGTATTGTATAACTATTGTCTTAACTAATCAAGATTACATGATATTGTCTCGGACTTAACCAAGACAAGTATATTACAAGGAAATAGTCATGACATGTTTAAATACATGTATAATACAGGAAATGTTAGCTAGGATATAGTTAGTATAGATTTTGTAAAAACAATCTCGTAGTCATTTTAGCCATTTTTAACCAATATTGTTTTACCCATATCTTCTTCGTTACAAATCGATTTTGAGTGAATAAAATTGCTATGGTTTTGTAATGAACTCTATTTTCTAAAACTAAACTGAAAAGTGGTGGTTTATAGTCAGAGTTACAGGTTATAAGTTATAAGTCTATTTATAAAGAGTAGTCATATTTGCCGAAAGAACGACACCTTGATGACCATTTTGAAAAACATACTTCTACTTTGAGTTTAACCACCATTTTTAGATATATTAACATGTTCATATGAAATATCATTTTCCCAGAGAATCATCTTTAAATTCAAAGTTTAAGATAGTTTTTAATTATCCAACCCGAAACAGCTTTCGGTTTTACTACGACGGCATATGTCCAGTTTTACGGTGTTCTTCGTGTTTTCTAGTTTTAAATCTTTATGTTAGAATATCATATAGATATAGTACATGTATGAAGTTATTTTTAAATTCAAGTTAGAAGGATTAAGTTTATTTGCGAACAAGTTTAGAATTGACTAAACTATGTTCTAGTGATTACAAGTTATATTCTTCGAATAAGATAGTTATATAAGTAAAAATCAAGCAAGGCTATGAACATCATTACTACCTCAAGTTTAGTAGGTAAACCAACTATAAATGACAAGAATTAATCTTGAGCTTCAAAGGATCTTTGATGGCTTGGAAGTTCTTGAAGTAGAATCATGGAATGAAAACAAGTTCAAGTAAGATTACTACTTGATTAAAGATAGTTATATTTATAGAAATCGAATCAAAGCTTGAATATGAATATTACCTTGATTTAGAATGATAACCTACTGTAAATAACAGGAGTTTATTGATCTTAGATGATTACTTGGAATGGACTAGAAAGATTGAAAGTAATGTTGCAAACTTGAAAGGATTTTCGAAGTGTTCTTGAAGTGTTCTTCCAATGATGATTATAGCTTGATTCTTGAAGTAGTTTTTGATGAATATGATTATTAGTTTACTGGAAATTTCATTCTTGAGGGTGTGTGTGTGTTTTAAGAGAGAATTAGAAAGAAATTGGAAATGAAATAAAGTGAATGGTGAGTGGTGAGTGGGGTTAAAAGGAGTTCTTGTTTTGTTTTCTTGCTCATAAGTCATGATAGTTGTCTAATGGTTGGTTCCACATGTTTGTTGACTAATTGAGGGCTGCTAAGAACTGATCATTTGAGTGTATATACCAATAGTATATACATCTAGAAGCTGGGAATTATAGTGGTGAAAATACCGTATGAATACGAGTAGAATTCTTGATGAAAACGAATGGGAATACGATTATAACTATCTTTGTTAAGTATAAGTATTTTGATATATATCTTCAAGTCTTTCAAATGAGTATTAATACTTCTTAATACATTACATATATATATACATTTTAATTAAGTCGTTATTTCGTCGTTAATCGTTACATGTATATATTGTTTCGAAACCCTTAAGTTAGTAGTCTCGTTTTATGTATATAGTTCATTGTTAATACACTTAATGATATACTTAATTATCATTTTATCATGTTAAACATAATGTATTAATATATCTTAATACACTACATATATATTTATTTTAATTAAAACGTTATTATGTCGATAACCGTTACATATATATCTTGTTTCGAATTCCTTAATTTAGTAGTCTCATTTTATGTATGTAACCCATTGTTAATATACTTAATGAGATACTTACTTATCATAATACCATGTTATATATATATATATATATATATATATATATATATATATATATATATATATATATATATATATATATATCATCTTGTCGTTTTTACAAGTTTTAACGTTCGCGAATCGTCGGACAAACTGGGTGGTCAAACGTTTATGTAAAATCCGTTTCAATTAATCAAGTCTTAACAAGTTTGATTGCTTAACATGTTGAAAACATTTATATATGTAAAAATCATTCTCAAATATATATAATCATGGAAAAATACGGGTCGTTACAGTTACAATATACCAATAATAAGTACTTCTAGAAGCTGTGTATTATACGGGTAAAAATACCGTATGAATACGAGTAGAATTCTTGAGAAAATCGAATGCGAATACAAGTATAGGTATCTTTGTTGAGTAGTAGTATTTGGATATATGAAATTAATTCTTTCAAAAGTGTATTAATACCTCTTAATACAATACATATGTATTCATTTTAATTAAAGCGTTATTACGTCGTTAAACGTTACATATATATATTGTTTCGACACCTTTAAGTTAGTAGTCTCATTTTATGTATATAGTTCATTGTTAATATACATAATGAGATATTTAAATATCATTTTATCAAGTTAGATATTATATATATATATATATATATATATATATATATATATATATATATATATATATATATATATATATATATATATATATATATATATATATATATGTCCATATATATCCCATTATATCATTTTTTACAAGTTATGACGTTCGTGAATCGTCGGACGAACTGGGTGGTCAAACGTTTACATAAAATCCGTTTCAATTATTCAAGTCTTAACAAGTTTGATTGCTTAACATGTTGGAAATATTTATGTATGTAAATATTAATCTCATATATATAATTACGGAAAAATCAGGGTCGTTACAGATAGTGCCACTTGTAATTCTGACAATTGGGACGCTGAGGTTTATTATGTTAGTTCGGGTGTTTGGAGAACTATACTTAGAGATAAGCCTCGTAAATCAATTTACCTGACATTGAATCATGTTATTATTAATGGGATTATGAAATGCCACGTTCATATCGATTATAAACATTTCATATTAATTGGTTTCATTGCGAGGTTTTGACCTCTATATGAGACGTTTTTCAAAGCCTGCATTCGTTTTAAAAATAAACCATAGACTTTAAATCATCCATAAAGGTTTAAATGACAAATGTAGATTATCAATTAATGATAATCTAAAATAAAACGTTTGCACACGACCATTACATAATAGTTAATAATAATATGTTACAACAAGGTGTTTCCGAATGCAGTTTTAAACAATATCATACAAGCATGCTAACTCCAAATCTTGTCTTTAAATAGCATGCAACAGCGGAAGCTCTTAATAATCACCTGAGAATAAACATGCTTAAAAACATCAACAAAAATGTTGGTGAGTCATAGGTTTAACCTATATAATAAATCATCATAATAGACAACAAGATTTCATTTTCATAACAACATACAGGAACACTCATCTGTATGAAAATCATTCATATGACGAACACCTGGTAACCGACATTAACAAAATGCATCTAGAATATCCCCAAACATACAGGAACACTCATCTGTATAATAATAATCGAAGTACTAAAGCATCCCTAACTTGGATGGGGTTGTTGGCCCAATAGATCTATCTTCAGGATTCGCGTCAATTAGTGGCCAGTTCACTAATTCTTAGGTTACCAAGCAAAAAGGGTAATATCCAGTGTAATAATTCATTCATAGAATGTAATTTCAAGTACTTGTGTCTATTTTGTAAAATATTTACAAAACTGCATGTATTCTCACCTCAAAATATTATATAGTAAAAATGGGACTATAACTCACTTGAACAGATTTTCAAATTGTTGAAAATCAGACTTGGCCTCGAATCAATTCACGAACCTATAATATATATATATATATATATATATATATATATATATATATATATATATATATATATATATATATATATATATATATATACTTGTGATGATTTAAGTTGTCAAGTTAGTAGTCCATCGTTAGTAGTCCAACGTTAGTAGTCCAATATATAATCTTCGAAGACGTATTGTATACGTATTGTTATAGACTCAATCATGACCCATGGTACGCGTATTGTCTTAGAATTAACCCAGACGTATTGTGTACATGGTGTCTTACGATCTATCCGAACGTATTGTATAACTATTGTCTTAACTAATCAAGATTATATTATATTATCTCGGACTTAACCAAGACTAGTATATTACAAGGAAATAGTCATGACATGTTTAAATACATGTAGGATATAGGAAAAGTTAGCTAGGATATGGTTAGTATAGATTTTGTTAAAAAAATCCTGTAGCTATTTAAGTTATTTCTAACCAATATTGTTTTGCCTATAATTTCTTCATTACAAATCGGTTTTGAGTGATTAAAATTGCTATGATTTTGTAATGAACTCAATTTTATAAAACTAAACTGAAAAAGTGGTGGTTTATTGTCAGATTTACAGGTTACAAGTCCATTTAGAAAGAGGTGGTCATTTCTTTTGAAAGAACGACATCTTGATGACCATTTTGAAAAATATACTTCTACTTTGAGTTTAACCACAATTTTTAGATATATTATCATGCTCATATGAAATAACATTTTCCCAGAAAACAAACTTTCAATTCAAATTTTAAGATAGCTTTTAATTATCAACCCAAAACAGCCCCCGGTTTCACTACGACGGCGTATGTTCAGTTTTACGGTGTTCTTCGTGTTTACAAGTTTTCAATCCTTATGTTAGCATATCATATAGATATATTACATGTGTTTAATTTTTTTTAAAAGTCAAGTTAGAAATATTATGTTTATTTGCAAACAAGTTTAGAATTAACTAAACTATGTTTTAGTGATTACCGCTTATATACTCCGAATAAGATAGTTATATAAGTATGAATCGAACCCGATTATGAACAAGATTACTAACTTAAGTTTAGAAAGTAAACCTACTGGAAAAGATAAGAAATACTCTTGAGCTTGAAAGGATCTTTGATGGCTTGGACACTCTTGAAGTAGAATCATAGAATGAAAACAAGTTCAAGTAAGATTACTACTTGATTTAAGATAGTTATGTTTATAGAATTTAATCAAAGCTTGAATATAATTATTACCTTGATTTAGAATGAACACCTACTGAGATAAATGAAGATTTCTTGATGTTGGATGATTACTTGAAATGGATTTGAAAGATTGAAAGTAATCTTGCAAGTTTGAAAGATTTCTTGAAGTGTTCTTGAATGGTGATGAATCTTGATTGTAATTGAAGCTAGATTGACCTAGATGATCAAGGTTCCAGAAGTAGAGGTGTTCTTGAGTTTAGAGAGAGTTAAGATGGAAAGAATTTGGTTTAGAAAATCAAAGAAATGTGATGTGTGTGTTATGAAAAAAATGCCTACATGCTTAGTCAAATAAGGTTTCTAGTTTTATTTTCTTGCTCATAAGTCATGCTAGCTGTCAAATGATGGTTCCCACATGTTTCCTAAATCATTTAGGGCTACTAAGGAGCAGATTTTTATGTGTGTATACTATTAGTATATACTTCTAGAAGCTGGGTATTATACGGGTACAAATACCGTACGAATACGAGTAGAATTCTTGATGAAAATGAATAGGAATACGATTATAGCTATCTTTGTTAATTATAAATATTTTGATATATGTATTTAATTCTTTCAAAAGTGTATTAATACATCTTAATACGATACATATGTATTCATTTTGATTAAGGCGTTATTACGTCGTTAAACGTTACATATATATATTGTTTCGAAACCTTTAAGTTAGTAGTCTCATTATATGTATATAGTTCATTGTTAATATACTTAATGAGATACTTAATTACCCTTTTATCAAGTTATATATATATATATATATATATATATATATATATATATATATATATATATATATATATATATATATATATATATATATATATATATATATATATATATATATATGACATTCGTGAATCGTCGGACAAACTGGGTGGTCAAACGTTTACATAAAATCCGTTTCAAACATTCAAGTCTTAACAAGTGTGATTGCTTAACATGTTGGAAACATTTATGTATGTAAATATTAATCTCATATATATATGTGTATATATATATATATATATATATATATATATATATATATATATATATATATTTATGGAAAAATCTGGGTCGTTACAGTACCTACCCGTTAAAATAAATTTCGTCCCGAAATTTAAGCAGTTGTAGATGTTGACGCGTCATCTGGAAATAAATGCGGATATTTCTGCTTCATCTGATCTTCGCGCTCCCATGTAAACTCGGGTCCTCTACGCGCATTTCATCGTACTTTAATGATTGGTATTTTGGTTTGCCTGAGTCCTTTAACCTCACGATCCATTATTTCGACGGGTTCTTCAACGAATTGTAGTTTTTCTTCAACATTAATTTCGTCTAAAGGAATAGTGAGATCTTCTTTAGCTAAGCATTTCTTCAAATTTGAGACGTGGAAGGTATTATGTATGTCGGCAAGTTGTTGAGGTAGTTCAAGTCGATAAGCCACTGGTCCAACACGATCAACAATCTTGAATGACCCAATGTAACTCGGGTTTAGTTTCCCCTGTTTTTCGAAATGAATGACACCTTTCCAAGGTGACACCTTAAGCATGACCATGTCACCAACCTCAAATTCTAAAGGTTTTCTTCTAACATCCGCGTAGCTCTTTTGTCGACTCATGGCTGTTTTCAACCGTTGTTGAATCTGGATGATTTTCTCGGTAGTTTCCTGGATAATTTCTGGACCCGTAATTTGTTTATCCCCCACCTCGCTCCAACAAATCGCTGTGACGACCCGGAAATTTCCGACCAAATTTAAACCTAATCTGTAAATGATTCTGGCCAATAAGCAAAATTTAATAAACCAAGTCTCAACATGTTTGAACTATTTTTCATGAATGCATACACCCTTTAATTGTTCCCGACGATTCACGAACAATTGTGTGTAAATAAGTATACATAATAATCTGGATTAATAAAATATAATATAATTATATATGTAAAATAATATACAAGAAAAGAAAGTTGTTATTAAAATAAATCTATATATAAATATATATGAATACTACACATAATTACCATTAGATGTACATTGTATTATATATAAATAAAAGATATAAACATTATTTGTTGAAATTTATAATATCTATTTCTATTATGAAATAATATAATAAATAAATATATAATACTTAAATATACGTAAAACATTATTTATATATTCATATTACATATAGTATATGATGCAACTAATATGTAAACACAATCATATAATGATATATAAAATGTGTAAATTTAAAATATTCAATATATGTTACTATGTAACATATTATATTATATAATTAATAATAAATAATATTAAGATAGTAAATTTAATTACAAGTTAAAATATAGTTATTAGATTAATATTTTTACTACTTTCATTAAAATAAGCATTAATATCAGTATTAGTAATATTATGATTATACATAGATATGAAATTTGACACAAGTAATTTGTTATATATTAATTGTTACTTGTAATGTCATTAAATATTATTAGCATCTTTATAGTTACTACTATAATTATTAATATTATTGATATCATTATTAACTACTATTAATAATTATCATTATATAAACATTTTATCTTAATTTTCAGTATTATTATTAAAAGTATTATTATTATTACTTCTACTATTATTATGTGTATTGATATTATTAATTATTTTTATCAATTATTATTTCTATTACTATTATTATTTTTATTATTATTATATATTTATTATTATTGATAAATAATCAGTATTATTATTATTAATATATTTAATAATTATTAATATTAATATAAATTAAGTGATCAGATCCAACTTACACGAATCAGTCGTTATCTGCTTTAGGATTTTATTTTTTTCTGTTTGTTTTATTATTTATTCTTCTTCAGCTCGATATCCTTGTCGATCTCTTTATCAAAACCAAACAAAAACTAATCACATGTTAATACTGCAGCAAATATACGATTATCCTCTTGTTATATAGCGAAACACTTCTGCATTTGGGGAATTGAAAAGAGGTTTTAATAGAAACTGAAAACAAAAACTTTGTACGTATCAAAAATTTCAAAAGCTCGAATTCATCTTCGTTTTTCAAAATCTAATGATGCTGTTCTGTTAGGAATGATCAAACAAAACTATCTATAAGTTTTCAAACATCAATTCCGTCGATTAAGCTTGAATTTGGAAGTCAAAGTTTTGGTATTTAAAAGTTAACTCATGTTCTTCAAACAAATTCGTGTTATATGTTATGAGTCTAGTTAAATTAGCAATGTAGAAAGTTTTTAAGGATGATTTAGGACATGGTTTGTGTTAAAAGATTTATTTAAAACGTTACCATTTTGCAAATCAAATTTTTTTTTTGTTATTCCTGCGTCGAAACAGCAGCACTCTTAATCTTTATTTTTTTTTAATTTTTTTTCTTATTTATTTAGCTTATTGAAGTATACAAACGTGTATATCATTATTTATGAAACTATTGTCTGAATCATTGTTTATTATAATTAATTTGATTTTGATTCATGGTTGGTTTCATAATGAAGAAGATGATGAATATGGGAATAGATAATACGAGTTATATATATTTCAGGGAGAGATATAATCAGAAAAATAGACTTGGCAGGATGGTTGAGGGTGTTAGGGTGCGAGCCTGAGGTCAAGGGTTCGAACCCTGCAGTCGTCAATTCTTTTTATAACTTGTTTAAAAGGTAATCTAACATTATTATTATTATTATTATTATTATTATTATTATTATTATTATTATTATTATTATTATTATTATTATTATTATTATTATTATTATTATTATTATTATTATTATTATTATTATTATTATTTATATTATTATTATTATTATCATTACCATTATCATTAATATTATTATTGTTATTGTATAGTTATAGTTATTGTTATGATTATTGTTATTATTAAGTATTATAATTATTATTACCACTAATATCATAAGTATATACATATAAATATTAGGGACCAAATTGTCATTAGTATTAATAAGTATCAATAATAATATTTATTATCAATATAGTATTAATATCATTATTAGGGTTATGATTATTATTATTATCATTAATATTTGTATCATTAAAAATTAATAATTGTATTATCTTATGAATGATAACATTATTACTAGTATTATTACGAGTATTATAATTATTATTAGTAATACAATTATCATTATAAGTATCATGATCAGTATTATTATTATTACCATTATAAGTATGATTATTTATATTATAATAAATGTTATTAATATGTAATTACTAAAATCATTATGATAAGTATCATTAATCGAAAAATTTATATTTTGCAGTTATTATTATAAATATCATTATTCATATCATTAATATAATTATTAACAATCAAACCCTATTTAGTAATATTAAGTCTTATGATTTTTATTATTTTTATCGTAGTATTACTAAAATTACTACTTTAACAAACAAATGATATATACATATATAAAAATACATTTAATACATATAACATAATGAAAAGTAAATTTTCTATAACAAAGTAAATATATGAAACATATATATTTTTAATATAAAAAGTATATAACTAATGAATTTATATATATACTATTCGATTACAACCATGTATATTTATAAATACACAAATGATATAGGTTCGTGAATCCGAGGCCAACCCTGCATTTTTCAGTTGTTCAATGTCGTCATATTTATTTTTACTACAAAATACAGTATGGTGAGTTTCATTTGATCCCTTTTACTCTTTACATTTTTGGGCTGAGAATATATGCGATATTTTATAACTGTTTTACGAAATGGACACAAGTACTAAACTTAATTCTACGTGGGTTAGAATCACAAATATTCCCCTAGCTTGGTAACATTAATCTATTGGTTTATGAACTGGTAGGCGCGAATCCTATTGATAGATCTATCGGGTTTGACAACCCCATCCGGGCTAGTCGCACTAGCTTTTAACGGGTGTTTAGTACTTCGAGGTTATTATCACACTTGATTCGATGCACTCTATACATTCAGGGGTATTCATCATTATTATTGTTAAGGCTTGTTACCGGGTGCCCATGGTTGTAGAACGTTTTTATTACACTGCGGTGTAAGGATATTTATGGAAACTGAAATCTTGTGGTCCATTACTGTTACTGAAAGCATTATTTATGATAAACCTATGAACTCACCAACCTTTTGGTTGACACTTGAAAGCATGTTTATTCTCAGGTATGAAAGAAACCTTCTGCTGTGCATTTGCTCATTTTAAAGACATTATTTGGAGTCGATCATCGCAATGGGACCAGATGTTGGTGACTTCGTCCAGATGGATTAGGACGGGGTATGACATGTGGTATCAGAGCGGTGGTCTTAACGAACCAGGTCTTGCATTAGTGTGTCTAACTGATAGTTGTCTAGATGCATTAGTGGGTCTGGACTTCGACCGTGTCTGCATGTCAAAAGTTTTGCTTATTATTTCGTGTCGAAAATTATTTGCTTATCATCCTTAAAGTCTAGAAACGTCTTACTGCCCCTATTGCATAGACAGTGTATAGATAAATTCATATTTTAGCGTATCTGTTATTGTTACCTTTGCCTGCCAGCTTTCGTAGATTCCTCCATAACTTATGAGATTTTAGTATTATTTATGTATATGTAAATTATGTATTGCAGGGTACTAATCTACATCCTATAATCTATTTCTTATCGAAAATCCTTCATCTGATCGTACGAGATGAATTCCTCAACCAATTCAAATTCCTCGAATTCTGACAGCTATTCCGATATGGAGTTTTACCTAAGCTCAGAAAGCAGTGTCATCAGAATGAATCAACCAATCATCCATCCCCAATTCATCTGATGGGTTTGTGATCTACTTAATCATTGGAGACAAGAAGAAGGTGATCCCTTCCACCCACCAAATTGCCCACTTGGCGAAGAACCTGAAGCACTTACCGGTGAACCAGTCCGAAACACCATTTTCACCCTCATTTCCCTAATATCTCACCACGATTATATTTTATCTAAGATTCTAAACCTTATTCATCCGTTCGTTCTGACCGACAATCATCCCGGAAAAATAGAAGAGGTCAACGAGCTTCGCGATCGAGTAATCAATCTGGAGAATATAGTACACAACTTACAAGCACCAGCAACATCACCAGCACCAACAGTACCACCAGCATCAACAACTGTATCACCAACAACTCACGCCTCAACACCTTATTCTGTACCTCGAACATAATCTTCGTTCTATCTATCGTTCTATCTATCGTTCTATCTACTTTATCATTGTTCTACGAGTTGTTCTACATCATTTATCTTCATAACGATTATATAATTTCTAAAGTTTTAGAGATTATGTATTCTAGTTCTAACGATAAAATCAAATGAGGTTAATATTTTATTGACTCCTTAAATCCATGATTACATCTGAAGAAAATATATACGTAAGTATATTTTCATAAAAGATTGTAATTTGAAAGTTCATTCGTACAGACTGTTAATTGTGGAAATATTTTAACGGGTAAGTAATACCCTAGAAATATTTATATTTCACATTAACATATTACACTGTACATTATTCGAAGCTGATTCAATAGTCATTCACTATCCTACTTACAACCACCGATATACGTATCCGTTCACTGCAGAATAACCATTTTCATCCAATTTCATATTTGGATTTTGATTTATCAGAATCCAACAAATGGCATAACGAAGAAAACATTGGACAAAATAAAATTTGTTAGAAACAAACTGATTAATTATATGGAATTTTGTTAAGAATCCACGCTAACTGTTCCTAGCTAACTGTTCCTAGCTAACTGATTACATTTTATTTATCGCAATTTATTTATCGCAATTTATATTTTCGTAATTTTATTTATCGTTATTTAATTTCTGTTATTTATTTTACGCACTTTAAATATCGGGACACGTATACAAGGTTTTGACATATCATATCGACGCATCTATATATATTATTCGAAATAACCATAGACACTCTATATGCTGTAATGCTGGAGTTAGCTATACAGGGTTGAGGTTGATTCTATAATAATATATATACTTTGAGTTGTGATCGAGTCTGAGACATGTACACGGGTCACGATACATATTAATTAATTCGAATATTATAAATTAAACTATTTATAAATTATTGGACTGTTAGCTGTGGACTATCGACTGTGGACTATCAAGATTGGACAATTAAAAATGAATTAAAATATTGATTATAACATATGAAACTAAACATTTCTTCAAGTTTGCCACTTGATTTCATCTTAAACATCCTTTGTATCTTGACGATTACAATCAGCGTTTAATCATCTAAAAACCTTCAATATTCTTGAAAACCCTCCGTTTGATAACCGATGATCCAAATTCGTTAACTTTGAAAATACTGACAAAGCAGCATGTTGTAGATGGCCTTAATGGCCAAAAGTGATGATAAAAGAATGGAGTGTTAGGAACGCTCGATAGAAAATTTAGTACTGAAAAACGGATTGAGCAAACCATGAAGGAGACCAAGGACAAATACAAGGACCAAATCCTATATTCAAAGAATCCAGATAATTTTGTATCCAATGAAATCTTTAGCGAATATCTTGCTCCTTATTTATTCTAAATCCTTGTGAAAGGATTTTCTTCATCAACCTTCGATCTTAGAAATTTTGGAAATATCATCATAAATATCTTCGATATTTCTGAGGATATTTTCATAAATATTCTTGTCCGAAAATATTCATCTCTTCGTGCTATTTATATTACATCATAAAGGAAACTGTTTTAGTTTCTATATTCTGTGAACCTTCGAATTTAAAATATGAATGTTTTGAAGTAGTGTTGGGAACTGATGCATGAGTTAGTATAATATAATGACACTTGATCAACGTGATTATATTACAGTAAGTCATGATGAGTTTCTAAATGAAAAGTGATGATTCACAGATCATAACGTCATTATGTACCATATTACACAACTCTTACATTCTATCTAATCTATAACCATATCAAGAACATATTTTCTTGATAGTTCTATCTTTCCGTGATGTCTAGTAATTTAACAAATCAGATCGTACTAATACAATTTCTTTCTTAGAACATTAGTCATGTTCATTCGAAACTTCATACCTACGAATTCTGTACCATTATTCATTTGACTTAAAGTCGGGAAGAGAAAAGAAAAGGATGAAACTCCAAAATATAAAGGAAACAAAGAGGGTGGATTTATAGTACAATATCCGACAGAGCAAATCAAAACAGATGATCGCATTTAAAGCGGATCCTAATTTCCTTAATTACCGAAGAATCAAATCTTATATAGATTTCGAAGATTTTCATTAAATTCCTTAAATTTCGGAAATCAACCGTGACTACGTCACCGATTAAGACAAATCTGCATTTACTCATTTCACTCTTTTATGATAGCTTCATTCGTACTCCTCGATAATAGAATTATTTTATCCTTATTACTCAATGGTAATAAAACTCTAATTATCAGCTTTTATGAGTCACAAAAACATATTTATTGTTAGCCATGACCATCTCACTCAAATTTCAGGACGAAATTTCTTTAACGGGTAGGTACTGTGACGACCCGAAAATTTCCGACCAAATTTAAACCTAATCTGTAAATGATTCTGGCCAATAAGCAAAATTTAATAAACCAAGTCTCAAGATGTTTGAACTATTTTTCATGAATGCATATACCCTTTAATTGTTCTCGACGATTCACGAACAATTGTGTGTAAATAAGTATACATAATAATCTGGATTAATAAAATATAATATAATTATATATGTAAAATAATATACAAGAAAAGAAAGTTGTTATTAAAATAAATCTATATATAAATATATATGAATACTACACATAATTACCATTAGATGTACATTGTATTATATATAAATAAAAGATATAAACATTATCTGTTGAAATTTATAATATCTATTTCTATTATGAAATAATATAATAAATAAATATATAATACTTAAATATATGTAAAACATTATTTATATATTCATATTACATATAGTATATGATGCAACTAATATGCAAACACAATCATATAATGATATATAAAATGTGTAAATATAAAATATTCAATATATGTTACTATGTAACATATTATATTACATAATTAATAATAAATAATATTAAGATAGTAAATTTAATTACAAGTTAAAATATAGTTATTAGATTAATATTTTTACTACTTTCATTAAAATAAGCATTAATATCAGTATTAGTAATATTATGATTATACATAGATATGAAATTTGACACAAGTAATTTGTTATATATTAATTGTTACTTGTAATGTCATTAAATATTATTAGCATCTTTATAGTTACTACTATAATTATTAATATTATTGATATCATTATTAACTATTATTAATAATTATCATTATATAAACATTTTATCTTAATTTTCAGTATTATTATTAAAAGTATTATTATTATTACATCTACTATTATTATGTGTATTGATATTATTAATTATTTTTATCAATTATTATTTCTATTACTATTATTATTGTTATTAATATTATATATTTATTATTATTGATAAATAAGCAGTATTATTATTAATATATTTAATAATTATTAATATTAATATAAATTAAGTGATCAGATCCAACTTACACGAATCAGTCGTTATCTGCTTTAGGATTTTATTTTTTTCTGTTTGTTTTTTTATTTATTCTTCTTCAGCTCGATATCCTTGTCGATCTCTTTATCAAAACCAAACAAAAACTAATCACATGTTAATATTGCAGCAAATATACAATTATCCTCTTGTTATATAGCGAAACACTTCTACAATTGGGGAATTGAAAAGAGGTTTTAATAGAAACTGAAAACAAAAACTCTGTACGTATTAAAAATTTCAAAAGCTCGAATTCATCTTCATTTTTCAAAATCTAATGATGCTGTTCTGTTAGGAATGATTAAACAAAACTATCTGTAAGTTTTCAAACATCAATTCCATCGATTAAGCCTGAATTTGGAAGTCAAAGTTTTGGTATTTAAAAGTCAACTCATGTTCTTCAAACAAATTCGTGTTATATGTTATGAGTCTAGTTAAATTAGCAATGTAGAAAGTTTTTAAGGATGATTTAACACATGGTTTGTGTTGAAAGATTTATTTAAAACGTTACCATTTTGCAAATCAAATTTTTTTTTTGTTATTCCTGCGTCGAAACAGCAGCACTCTTAATCTTTATTTTTTTTATTTTTTTTTCTTATTTATTTCGCTTATTGAAGTATACAAACGTGTATGTCATTATTTATGAAACTATTGTCTGAATCCTTGTTTATTATAATTAATTTGATTTTGATTCTTGGTTGGTTTCATAATGAAGAAGATGATGAATATGGGAATAGATAATACGAGTTATATATATTTCAGGGAGAGATATAATCAGAAAAATAGACTTGGCAGGATGGTTGAGGGTGTTAGGGTGCGAGCCTGAGGTCAAGGGTTCGAACCCTGCAGTCGCCAATTCTTTTTATAACTTGTTTAAAAGGTAGTCTACCATTATTTTTATTATTATTATTATTATTATTATTATTATTTCTATTATTATTATTATTATCATTACCATTATCATTAATATTATTATTGTTATGGTATTGTTATAGTTATTGTTATGATTATTGTTATTATTAAGTATTATAATTATTATTACCACTAATATCATAAGTATATACATATAAATATTAGGGACCAAATTGTCATTAGTATTAATAAGTATCATTAATATTATTATTATCAATATAGTATTAATATCATTATTAAGGTTATGATTATTATTATTATCATTAATATTTCTATCATTAAAAATTAATAATTGTATTATCTTATGAATGATAACATTATTACTAGTATTATTACGAGTATTATAATTATTATTAGTAATACAATTATCATTATAAGTATCATGATCAGTATTATTATTATTACCATTATAAGTATGATTATTTATATTATAATAAATGTTATTAATATGTAATTACTAAAATCATTATGATAAGTATCATTAACCGAAAAATTTATATTTTGCAGTTATTATCATAAATATCATTATTAATATCATTAATATAATTATTAACAATCATACCCTATTTAGTAATATTAAGTCTTATGATTTTTATTATTTTTATCGTAGTATTACTAAAATTACTACTTTAACAAACAAATGATATATACATATATAAAAATACATTTAATACATATAACATAATGAAAAGTAATATTTTCTATAACAAAATAAATATATGAAACATATATATTATTAATATAAAAAGTATATAACTAATTAATTTATATATATACTATTCGATTACAACCATGTATATTAACAAATACACAAATGATATAGGTTCGTGAATCCGAGGCCAACCCTGCATTTTTCAGTTGTTCAATGTCGTCATATGTATTTTTACTACAAAATACAGTATGGTGAGTTTCATTTGATCCCTTTTACTCTTTACATTTTTGGGCTGAGAATATATGCGATATTTTATAACTGTTTTACGAAATGGACACAAGTACTAAACTTAATTCTACGTGGGTTAGAATCACAAATATTCCCCTAGCTTGGTAACATTAATCTATTGGTTTATGAACTGGTAGGCGCGAATCCTATTGATAGATCTATTGGGTTTGACAACCCCATCAGGGCTAGTCGTGCTAGCATTTAACGGGTGTTTAGTACTTCGAGGTTATTATCGCACTTGATTCAGTGCACTCTATACATTCAGGGGTATTCATCATTATTATTGTTAAGGCTTGTTACCGGGTGCCCATGGTTGTAGAACGTTTTTATTACACTGCGGTGTAAGGATATTTATGGAAACTGAAATCTTGTGGTCCATTACTGTTACTGAAAGCATTATTTATGATAAACCTATGAACTCACCAACCTTTTGGTTGACACTTGAAAGCATGTTTATTCTCAGGTATGAAAGAAACCTTCCGCTGTGCATTTGCTCATTTTAAAGACATTATTTGGAGTCGATCATCGCAATGGGACCAGATGTTGGTGACTTCGTCCAGATGTATTTCATTTCCAAAACATACTTCTTTCAAAACTCCCCATTGTGCCTCTGTTATCTGAGTAGTAAGGTTAGTATAAATAATTATATTCATAGCTTTTACTCGGATAGGTTCCCTTTCCTTTCTACTTAAGACGTCGGCTACAACATTTGCCTTCCCCGGGTGGTAACGAATCTCACAGTCATAATCATTTAGCAGCTCAACCCACCTAAAGCTGCCTCATGTTCAGTTGCTTTTGATCAAATATATGTTGAAGACTTTTGTGGTCAATATATATGGTACATTTGACCCCATATAAGTAATGTCTCCACATCTTTAATGCAAAAACAACAGCGCCCAATTCCAAATCGTGAGTCGCGTAATTATGTTCATGAATCTGCAATTGTCTAGATGCATAAGCAATTACCTTCGTACGTTGCATTAACACACAACCGAGACCTTGCTTTGAAGCATCACAATAAATCACAAAATCATCATTCCCTTCAGGTAATGACAATATATGTGCCATAGTTAACTTTTTCTTCAACAATTGAAACGCATTCTCTTGATCATCCCTCCAGTCGAATTTCTTCCCTTTATGCGTTAATGCAGTCAGGGGTTTTGCTACTTTGGAAAAATCTTGGATGAATCTTCTGTAGTAACCAGCCAATCCTTAAAATTGACGTATGTGTATCAGAGTTTTTGGGGTTTCCCACTTTTCAACGGCTTCAATCTTTGTCGGATCAACCTGAATGCCTTCTTTGCTCACTATATGACCGAGGAATTGAACTTCTTCTAACCAAAATGCACACTTAGAAAATTTAGCTTATAGTTCTTCCTTCCTCAATACTTCTAGCACCATTCTCAAATGTTCTTCGTGCTCTTGGTCATTCTTAGAGTAAATAAGTATGTGATCGATGAAAACAATGACAAACTTGTCAAGATATGGTCCACACACTCGGTTCATGAGATCCATGAACACAGCTAGCGCGTTAGTCAATCCAAATGGCATAACCATAAACTCATAATGACCGTAACGTGTTCTAAAAGCAGTCTTTGTGTGACGACCCGGATTTTTCCGAATACTTGATTATACTATCTACATGATTTAATAATTCCGAATTGATAAGCAATGAATTTTAATAAGTCTTGAACCTCCGGAAAGAGTTATACACAAGCTTTTGGTCACCCTTTTATTCCTACGATTCACGAACGTCATAACTTGTATTAATTATATAAATGTTTATATATATATATATATATATATATATATATATATATATATATATATATATATTATATATATATATATATATATATATATATATATATATGTATATATATATATATATATATATATATATATATAACTTGAAAATATGATACATAAATATCCCATTAAGTATATTAACAAGGTATTATATATACATTTCCATACTATTAATTTAAAGAGTTTTCGAACAATATATATGTTACTTTTTAAACGACGTAATTAACTTATGTTAAAATGTATTTACATACAATGTATTATGAGTATAAATACATCCTTAAAAGTATTGAATACACTTAATAATATACAAATACAGATAAGGGATAGCTATATTCGTATTTTCGTTCATATTTCTCAAGAATTCTACTCGTATTTATACGGTATTTATACACATATTATATGCAACTTCTAGAAGTATTTACTATTAGTATATATGAATAGAAATCTACAATTACATATTTATACGGTATTTATACGCATATTATACGCAACTTCTAGAAGTATTTACTATTGGTATATACGAATAGAAATCTACAATCATTGATGTATTATGTCATGCATGACCTAATGGTTTTTAACTTATACTAGATATTTTTCACAAAACAACAAATTACAACTAGTATATAAAGACCTTACATGGTATATTTTTTTATACACATTTACATTCATTCTACTCTTTCTCTCTAAAAACACTCTAATATCCTCTCTTCAAGTTCTAATAAGCCTTCATCATCTACAACAAAAACTAGTTACAAAAACAATCCATAAACACCATAGAAGTAGTAATCAAGAACACCTCCTTTAATTCAAGTTTTGCTTTTAAGTGGATCTTCTTTAAGCACTGTAACGACCCAACCCGTTAACCAACCAAAAACGCGGAATAAAAAAAAATTAAACAGGGCTGTCCAGATGGGGTGCGCGGCGCGCACCACCACCTATGCGCGGCGCGCACAGTGCCTGGCAGCTTCTGCCCGAATTTCTCGTTTTTACGTTAAAGATCTTCGACTTCCCGACACTTTTAGACGAAACGGTTTACACAACATTTAATACTCGTTAAAACTAACATGTTCCAATAATAAAATGAGTTTTACGACACCGGGCCCACATCGGCCGTTTTACGACTTTCGTACAAAATACAAGTTTTCGACTACATGAGTTTAAGTTCCAAATGCAACTATGAGCATGATGTTTGGGGATAAACTACCCAATCCTAAGTCGAAACCAAAAGTAATCCAAGCAAGCATCAAAAGGGGAATCATCTAATCCCGAGCATACCCTTGCCACGTCCGCCTTCGAACCTAAAAATGTAAACAACGAGAGGGTAAGCTAATGCTTAGTGAATGCAATACTTATACGCATACATACATAATTCAATCACTTGCATACACCTACACAAACAACACAATAACATTAGCAAACCGCAATAAACGAATAAACGAATAATCAACGTACAACGCTAACAACACTTACACAACCCAAATATCCACAATGTCGACATTCGACACGATGTTGGCCGACGAAGAGCGGTAGGTCAAATACGTTAACCACTCACCAACCATCGCAACGACACGTGACCGACGAAGAGCGGTAGGTCAAAATCATTAACCACTCATCACTACACACCATGAGGCCGACGAAAAGTGCAACCGAACGTTAACACTTACCTCAATCACAAGGATGGCCGACGAAAAGCGGAACCGCTTACCATCCTACGATAAGTGGACAACGAAGAGCGAATTCCTAAACGGATAACACTCACCACTTACCCATACACACATGTGGCCGACGAAGAGCGATAGGTCAAACGTTAATCACTCGCCACAAAACAAAATATACACATGTGATCGACGAAGAGTGATAGGTCAAACATTAACCACTCGTCACATATCCAAACGTACACATGTAGCCGACGAAGAGTGATAGGTCAAACATTAATCACTCGCTACATGGCCAATACTAACATGTAACTGACGAAGAGCGATAGGTCAAACATTTATCACTCGTCACATGCCTCACCTCCAATTGTGGTCGACAAAGAGTCATTCCTTACGGAAATCACTCACCACATTCCAAACACACACATACACACGTGGCCGACAAAGAGCGTTAGGTCAAACGTTTATCACTCGCCACATACACAAAACGAATATAGCCAAGGAAGAGCTATCCACACGGATATCACTCACTATATTTTCCCAACTCAATTGTGGTCCACGAAAAGTGAATCCTAACGGATGTCACTTACCACATCGCACGCAAGAAACCAAATTATATACATAAGCGTATAAATATTCCACTCACCTCGATTACTTGAAAAGCAATCCCGCTTGAGCTCTAAATCGTCCAAATGCAAATCACCTAAGTAATTCACAACAAATAAGCCAAACAATCTAGCTTATAACCAAAATACCAATAAGTGCAATATTAACCCATTTGCACTTACTTCCACTTTGACTAAGTCAAAATCTCATCCGAAACACCCATAATCACAATCGACTAGTGATTATGTTCCAACAACCCATTTACTCAAGGTTTCATCATCGAAACACATTACTTGCATCAATTTACACAAAACCCATTTTGACCTAATCTCAAGTCAAAACACCCATTTGCAAGTTTACACTAATAATCACTTATAACCTAAGTTAACTAGTGATATTAACACTCGAACATGATTATCAACTAATCAATTTCATTATCCAACCCAAAACCCACCAACAATGGTCATCAACACCATTTACTAGCTCAATCACCCAAATATCAACTAATGGGTTTACTCAAGAACACACAAATCAAAACCCCAATTACGAACACTAATAAAACTATGAAAACTCGGAGTTAGGACTTACCAATACTACCACAACATAGCCAAGAGCGAGATGAACAACTTTAACACTCAGGCTTTTGATCAATTCAAACTCCTTCTTCTCCAAATCACCAAATCTCTCGCTAGAAACCTCTCTCTCTCTTTCTAGATGAAATGGGTGTGAGTGTGGATGTGAAAATGATAAAAAACTAGATCAAATTCTGGTATTAAGGCCACAGATCTGTTCCCAAGTGAAATGTCCAAAATACCCTTCATTAAACTCAAATTAGAAAAAACAGGAATCTGTCGCTGGCATGGTGCGCGGCGCGCACAATGATCTGCTCAGTTTCTGAGCTTTTAATTCATACCACGCTTTGCCCACTATACGTACATCATTTAAACTCTATGTACAATCGATATTAGGGTCTTACAACTCTCCCCCACTTAGAATCGATCACGTCCTCGTGATTCTCGCCACTTAACTAACATGACCCATTCTATGGTCCTCCGACATACGTCCAAATTCGATGTCCACAACAATTCCCACAAATCCGAAGATTTCGCTCAACTCCTTTAGGCGACTTTACACAAAAGTTACCCTTCCAATTTAAATCATCAATCGTGATTTTCCAAATCTACCAAACCGAGCACTAAAATCTCGTTTCGTCCCCAAACCGGAACTAACTCATGCCTCGACCGCATGACAAACACATGCTAACATTCCAAATTTCGTACCGAGTTAGCAATCCCTTTAGCGTACCCTTATCATGTACATCGCTAAAGTAACAACACACCAATAATATGGCCAACAAACAATACAATGGAGCCGATGAAAAGTGAATCCTCACGAATGGATACCACTTGCCCCACATCCTTCCGCTTACGTGGCCGACGAAAATTGGTAGATCAAACGTTAACCACTTACCACTACGCAACAAGAGGCCGACAAAAGCGCATCCTTACGGATCACACTTACCTCTCCCCACACATGGCCAAACAAAAGCGATTCCTAACGGAAAACGCATGCCACACACCAATAAGTAGCCAACGAAAAGCGAATCCTAACGGATAACACTTACTACTTATCACACTCCAACCGTGGCCAACGAAAAGTGAATCCTCACAATTGGATAGCACTTGCCACAATACATACAACAAACTAAGTATATGCGCATACTTAGAATCATTCCACACCGCTTGGAATTTCCGCACACGAAATGTTCGCACGCGCGAACATTGCTTAACGCAATCGAGCAAGAACCACCTATAGCGCACATAGGCACAAAACAATAATCCTCTAGAAAAGAATTCGACACGCACACCCCTTAACCGGGGATCCTACCTTGCTCGTCAAACACGTCTATTATCTCTCAACGAGATTTACCACATTACTACCTCGAGTAGTAATTCATATCCAAATCAATAAATACAATTCAACCGAAATTGTATTCCACCACAAACCGACCAATCTATCCCTCGGTCGTAGTACCCGAATTCTCAAGAATTTATTTCGCACACTAGAAATTGATGTTCACCGTCACCCGTTGGCGTCATTTATACAACGACAAAAGGCCAACGCAACACGCACCTTGTACAACCGTACAATGCTACCAAAAGGTAGACTTTCCTAACCATTGGGTTCACACGACCCATCACCACATCTTGCTCTAACCTTGAGCATACAAAGGATCTTAACATATCCTTAATTACTTTGAACGAAGAGTTTATCACAAATTTCACAACTTTATTCTTGCAGTTCTCCGATTGCCATAACTTGTTAAAGTTCCACCTAGTCACTCATGTACCTAAGGGTTTCTTCCGGTGCCCTAAGTACAATGTAACCACAACGTCGTCGGAGTCGAACATTACGCTTGCAGGTATGAAAGAGGTACCTGACATCGCGTCACATAGACTCCACTATCAACATTCATCGAGACCGAAAACCTCGACCTCGAGGGTTCCATTCATCCGACATCACCCATCACAACACTAAAGTGACCTTAAGTCATCCGTACCCGACGAAACTTATGTTTCATCAATTACGACACAAAAGCGACTACGCGCTACCAAAACAACACCGAAGCCCGTTCTCATGGCTTGGTAAAAACTTTCGCCCATCACTAAGGAATGCTTGGAAGCACCAAGTCTTACGCCCTTCGCCCGTCAACCCGACCATTAACACAGGGTAATTCCATAAGGAACGCTACCCTTCATTACACTACGCACTATCACAACATGCATCAAACAAAGTCATAAGTACGTTTCAATAAGATAATCGAAAGGTACCTGAACATCATCGTCAGGTTCTCATGCGTTACCAACTAAATCCGAACACGCCGACTTTCGGTGTCCCTCCTTTCGACAATTAAAACACGTAACCTTGTTAGACTTCGCATTCGTACATTCACGCGACAAATGACCCCGTTGTCCGTAATTATAACACGTGGGTACAAAACCACCGGTACCACTCTTCTTCACGCTTTCGCCGCCCTCGGAAGTACTCTTCCTTTTCTTGTTCGAATGTATCGTAGTCTCGGACTTCCGCTTACTAACATCGGAACCACTCTTCTTTAGGACAAGCGTCTCAAAACCTTTCGCCATGTCAAACAACTCGTCAAAAGTTTTCACCACATTTACGCTAATCTTCTCTTGATAACTATCGTTCAAGATTCGATAGAAGTCTTCCTTCAATATTTTGTCATTACCGACATACTCCGGGCAAAATTGGGTCTTTGATAAGAATACGGATTTGAGAGTGTTTAAATCCATTGGCCCTTGCCTCAAAGCACGTAACTCGTCTTTAAGCTTAGAAAGATCGGCCGAAGTTCGGTACTCCTTGAAAAATTCCGCTTTGAACTCGTCCCATTTGAACTCCATACATTGTTCCTCGCCATAGAGTTGGATTTTCGCATCCCACCACAACTTGGTGTTACCCCTTAGCATACTACTACCATACCTCGTCTTCTTATCGAGAGGGCACTCACTAGTACGAAAGGCCCCCTCCATATCGGAGATCCATCGAGCACTCTTAAGTGGATCTCGCTCACCCTCGACAGTGGGAGGTTGTGCATCCTTGAAGTTTTTGTAATAGAAGTCTGGCCTTCCCATATTATCTTCGTGAAGAACAATCTTAACTTGTTCCTTGACTAGATTGACTACTTGCTCGTCAATCGTATCTAAGAACATCTTTTTAACGTCCTCTAGAAACTCCGCTTTGTGACGTTCGAAGATGGCCTCTACCTTAGCCGTGAACTCGGAGTCCTCGCCTTGATCACCATTATCATGTCCGTTCCTCGTCTTCATTCTAAGAAATGAACTCGGTTAGGAATGCAACACGAATAAATTATATACACCGTCGTGAACAATAATCACAATCAAATAAATTCGCCACTGTTCGCACATCCCATCTAGTTCAATACTTGTTGTACACCACTTGCATGACTTGGCTTGCAACCGTAATAATGGTCGCGAAGCATTATTACGCTCACACGCCATGCCGAGCTCATAAATACAACAATCATCTCGCAAGATGTTCAACACAAAACAACATGATTAGTAACACATAATCAATACATAGCTAGTTCACCTATTCTCTAACGCACTAACTAAAAAACCCAAACCGACCCGTAATCCTACAAGTCCTGCATAATAGCACACACAAAAAGTCTAAGTCTAGGCGCCTATCTCAAGTTACCTAAATCCCTTAGACCATGCTCTGATACCACTTGTAACGACCCAACCCGTTAACCAACCAAAAACGCGGAATAAAAAAAAATTTAAACAGGGCTGACCAGATGGGGTGCGCGGTGCGCACCACCACCTGTGCGCGGCGCGCACAGGGCCTGGCAGCTTCTGTCCGGATTTCTCATTTTTACGTTAAAGATCTTCGACTTCCTGACACTTTTAGACGAAACGGTTTACACAACATTTAATACTCGTTAAAACTAACATGTTCCAATAATAAAATGAGTTTTACGACACCGAGCCCACATCGGCCGTTTTACGACTTTCGTACAAAATACAAGGTTTCGACTACATGAGTTTAAGTTCCAAATGCAACTATGAGCATGATGTTTGGGGATAAACTACCCAATCCTAAGTCGAAACCAAAAGTAATCCAAGCAAGCATCAAAAGGGGAAATCATCTAATCCCGAGCATACCCTTGCCACGTCCGCCTTCGAACCTAAAAATGTAAACAACGAGAGGGTAAGCTAATGCTTAGTGAATGCAATACTTATACGCATACATACATAATTCAATCACTTGCATACACCTACACAAACCACACAACAACATTAGCAAACCGCAATAAACGAATAAACGAATAATCAACGTACAACGCTAACAACACTTACACAACCCAAATATCCACAATGTCGACATTCGACACGATGTTGGCCGACGAAGAGCGGTAGGTCAAATACGTTAACCACTCACCAACCATCGCAACGCGCACGTGACCGACGAAGAGCGGTAGGTCAAAATCATTAACCACTCATCACTACGCACCATGAGGCCGATGAAAAGTGCAACCGAACGTTAACACTTACCTCAATCACAAGGATGGCCGACGAAAAGTGGAATCGCTTACCATCCTACGATAAGTGGACAACGAAGAGCGAATCCCTAAACGGATAACACTCACCACTTACCCACACACACATGTGGCCGACGAAGAGCGATAGGTCAAACGTTAATCACTCTCCACAAAACAAAATATACACATGTGATCGACGAAGAATGATAGGTCAAACATTAACCACTCGTCACATATCCAAACGCACACATGTAGCCGACGAAGAGTGATAGGTCAAACATTAATCACTCGCTACATGGCCAATACTAACATGTAACCGACGAAGAGCGATAGGTCAAACATTTATCACTCGTCACATGCCTCACCTCCAAATGTGGTCGACAAAGAGTCATTCATTACAGAAATCACTCACCACATTCCAAACACACACATACACACGTGGCCGACAAAGAGCGATAGGTCAAACATTTATCACTCGCCACATACACAAAACGAATATAGCCAACGAAGAGCTATCCTCACGGATATCACTCACTATATTTTCCCAACTCAATTGTGGACCACGAAAAGTGAATCCTAACGGATGTCACTTACCACGTCGCACGCAAGAAACCAAATTATATACATAAGCGTATAAATATTCCACTCACCTCGATTACTTGAAAAGCAATCCCGCTTGAGTTCCAAATCGTCCAAATGAAAATCACCTAAGTTATTCACAACAAATAAGCCAAACAATCTAGCTTATAACCAAAATACCAATAAGTGCAATATTAACCCATTTGCACTTACTTCCACTTTGACTAAGTCAAAATCTCACCCGAAACACCCATAATCACAATCGACTAGTGATTATGTTCCAACAACCCATTTACTCAAGGTTTCATCATCGAAACACATTACTTGCATCAATTACACAAAACCCATTTTGACCTAATCTCAAGTCAAAACACCCATTTGCAAGTTTACACTAAAAATCACTTATAACCTAAGTTAACTAGTGATATTAACACTCGAACATGATTATCAACTAGTCAATTTCATTATCCAACCCAAAAGCCACCAACAATGGTCATCAACACCATTTACTAGCTCAATCACTCAAATATCAACTAGTGGGTTTACTCAAGAACACACAAATCAAAACCCCAATTATGAACACTAATAAAACTATGAAAACTCGGAGTTAGGACTTACCAATACTACCATAACGTAGCCAAGAGCAAGATGAACAACTTTAACACACGGGCTTTTGATCAATTCAAACTCCTTCTCTAAATCACCAAATCTCTCACTAGAAACCTCTCTCTCTCTCTCTCTCTCTAGATGAAATGGGTGTGAGTGTGGATGTGAAAATGATCCAAAACTAGATCAAATTCTGGTATTAAGGCCACAGATCCGTTCCCAAGTGAAATGTCCAAAATGCCCTTCATTAAACTCAAATTAGAAAAAATAGGAATCTGTTGCTGGCATGGTGCGCGGCGTGCACACCTAATGGTGCGCGGCGCGCACAATGATCTGGGCAGTTTCTGAGCTTTTGATTCATACCACGCTTTACCCACTATACGTACATCATTTAAACTATATGTACAATCGATATTAGGGTCTAACAAGCACTCTTTCAAGAAGCCTTTTAAGCTCAAGAAATTCTCTTCATATTCAGCAAGTTCTTTTTCTTAAATCAAGGTATTAGCCTTACCAAAACTCTTGTTTAATTCATATGTTTTTAGCTATCTATATAAGAGATCATAACTAATAACAACTAGAACATAGTTTGGATGATTCTAAACTTGTTTGAAAAACTAATCTAATCTTTCTAACTTAACTCTAATAACACTTATTTATATGTATTATGATGTTATATTAAGATATTATAAGAACTTATAACTTGTACATATAAAGAACACCTTAAAAACTATATTAACCATATCCTTGCTAACTTTTCCTATATCCTATATATATTTGGACATGTTATCATTAGTATAACAAAATATTATAATCTTGGTTGATTCCGAAATTGTATATATATAATAATCTTGGTACGTTCCATGACAATACGTATACAATACGTTTTGATAAATCCTAAGTCAACACGTCTCTGGATTGATGCAAGACAATATGTACACAATACGCCGTGGGGTAATTATAAGATTATATATATATATACCAATTATTGGACTGTTGGACTTTTCGGACTATTTTGGACTTTTCGAACTATATTAGGACTACTAACAAAGGACTACTAATATGAAAATGTTAAAAATTAAGATATAAGTATTCTTTGAACTTGCTTTATTTTATTCATATGTCGTATTATTATCTGAATCATTATTATTGTTATAGGTCCGTGAATCCAAGGACGGCGGCCATATTTTTAATATGTTGAAAACTTATTATTAATATACTTTTACTACCGTGAGTGTATAGTCCCATTTTTAAACTCTACAAATATTTTGGGATGAGAATACATGCAGCTTTTGTTTTTAGAAATAGACACAAGTACTTAAATATTTATTCTATGTTGAGTTGTACCTTTGTATATATCCCTAATAGTCTGGTAACTATTTGTTACATGTGGTTAACATGTAAGCGCGAATCCTGTTGATAGATCTATTGGGTTTGACAACCCCACTCGGGCTAGTTAGCACTAGTTCATAACGGGTGTTTAGTACTTCGTTTTACTACACTTGGTACGGTGTAGAGATAACTTTAAAAAGGAAATATGCACGGAAAACATCTGTTAAGTATAGTTACTAGGCGCTTAACAAACGTATAGAATATCTTTGCAGAAACGTTTATAACATGAAATCTTGTGGTCTATTATTATATCTTATGCTGACTTTAAAACATATATCTCACCAACCTTTGTGTTGACAGTTTAAAGCATGTTTATTCTCAGGTCCCTAGAAGTCTTTCGTTGTTTGCTTATATGTTATACAAGCTATGTGCATGGAGTCATACATGCTTTATTCGAGAAAACTTTGCATTCACAAAATCATCCCCATGTATCTTATTTTGACTGTATTGTCAATGAATGTATTATTGTAAACTATTATTTACGGTGATTGTCTATACGTAGAAATCATCATATTTCAAAAACTTTGGATTTTATATATTCGTTTATGGTGTGTCTTTCAAAAGAATGCAAAGTTTACAAAACATATCATATAAAGATCAATACCTCGCAATGAAATCGATGAATGATGTACTACGTCTAAAGGGATTTGGATGGGTCATCACAGTTGGTATCAGAGCATTGGTCTTAGAGAAGCAGAAATTTACATTAGTGTGTCTAACCGAGTTTGTTAGGATGCATTAGTGAGTCTGGACTTCGACCGTGTCTGTTTTTTTTTTTAAACGATTGCTTAACAAATTTTGTTGGAAACTATATATACTTAACATGTAAATATTATGTGATATATTAATCTCTTAACATTCTTGCTATTATGTGTTAGATGACTTCATCCGATCATGCTAGGCTATCAAATGACTCCGATTACAGTAGTCATTCAAGCGACTCGGATATTGAGTCAAAATCTTCAACCAATGTACCAAAGTTAAAAATGGTCGATGGTGTCTCAACTGAGGAAGAAAAATACTGGGAAGATTCCCAATTTCCTGAGGAACCGGAAGAGAATCCCGATGAGGATTCCGATGAAGTGATAGAAATTACACCGGCTCAGTTTAATAAAAAGAAAACGGGGAAATCTCCATCTATCAAGATAGAGATACCCGATCCCAAGCCCGATGGACCATTAGTTTTCAGGAATAACCCTGACCGTTCATACCGTAAACACCCTTATCACTTAAATTTTAATTATCAACTTGGAACATCTATAAGACTAGGTCCTTCTGAAAAGAGTGTGAATAGGACTGCTTGTATTAGGGGCGGTATGGGTATCGGTAAGAAATTAGCAGAACGAATTATGTCAGAAGAGGAGGAAACAAGTGAGTCCGAATGAAAAGTTCGAAATTAATAAGTTTTACCATGTCTTGTAATATATGTATTATAGTGTGCTTGTGTTTCTTTGATATATGTGAATATTGCTTGTTATGGCTTGTTATTTATCATCATCTTCTTTTATAAATCTAAGTATAATTTTCGTCTCTTTTACAGTTTAAAACGAATTACAAAAATGGATGTTAAGGATAGACAACCGAATATGTTAGAAGATCTACCATCGGAGATGATTGTTGAAATCTTGTCTAGAGTTGGTCAAGATTCATCGGTCCAATTATTTATAGGAAAGTTGGTTTGCAAAGCATTTGAGAGGCATTCCGAGCATGCCTTGGTTTATAAAAGGCTTTCATTTGATAGGTGGTGTATCTCACATTGGGGAGACCCTAAGTTGGCCCATATTTTCTTTATGGCTATGTATTATGGAAACCCTAATGCAATTTTTCGCTACGGGTTGAGGGCTTATTTCGATTCCATATACCCCAATATAGGGCTTCATTCATTAGAAAAAGCTGCAAATATGCAACTTAAAGAAGCGTGTTATGTTTATAGTTTAGTCTTGTTTGCCTCACACCAAATAGAGAAAAAGAACCTCGGATTACAAATTCTCAATCGAACATTTCCACTAGTAATAGATTTAGTGGTTGAGGTGAGGAATAAGGTTTTTGATTTGTTACGACGATGTTGGTTATTACGTAACCCCCATCCTTTCGATGACATCACAACGTCCTGTACTATCAAGGGCCACAACGGTTATTTTCCACTGGACATGGGTTGGGAAACAATACTAATTTAACCAGAATGCATGTCTTGTTTTTGGTCCTATGAGTTACGTGTTTTTACTGAACGGTTTGAGTTTAACTAGGATTGTCTTAACAACTACTTTGTATTATAGTTATCGTGTGCTATATTTCATGTTGTGTGTAAAATAGTGGAAATGTATGATTGTAAGATATTGTACCAAAAGTTTAAGCGTGAAGTATTAATGTATTCAGATTTTCATGATAGAATTGTAGTAGTTAAATTGTGTGTTAGCTATTAAGTATGAACAACTTTAACGGGAGAAATTCTATAGAAATATATTCCTCTTCCTTGTCAGAAATTACCTGCTTATCATTCTTAGTCTAGACACATCTTACTGCATTTATTGCATATCTAGTGTATAGACAAATTCATATCTTAGCATATCTATTACAGTAAACTTTGCCTGACATCTTCCGAAAATTCCTCCGTAACTTATGGGATGTTGGGATTATATATACATATGTAAATTATGTATTGAAGAATACCAATCTAAGTCCTATAATCTATTTCATATCAAAAATTATTTCCCTGATTGTACAAGATGGATCCTGCAACTAGTTTGAGTTCCTCAGAGTCTGACAGCTATTCCGATATGGATTTCTACCTGAGCTCCGAAAGCAGTGTAACCGGAATGGATCAACCAATTAGCCATCATCAATTCTGGATGAATTGGGGATGGGTTCGTAGTCGACTAAATCAATGGAGACAAGAAGAAGGCGATCCCTTCCATCCACCAAATTTTCCTCTTAGCGAAGAACCTGAAGCACTTACCAGCGAACCAGTTCAAAACACCATTTTCACTCCCATTGCCAGGATAGCTCGCAACGATTACGTAATATCTACCATTCTAAACCTTATTCATCCGCTCGTACCAACCGCCAATCATTCCGGAGTGATAGAAGAAGTCAACGAGCTTCGTGTTTCAAGTAGTGGCATTGGAGAATATGATGCACAACTTACAGGCATCACAGACACAGCAGGCATCAGCACCAACAACACCAGTACCACCAACAACCCAAGCCTTAAAATCACATGCCTCAACATCACAATCTGTACCTCCAGCATGATCATCGTTCTACATATCATTCTATATAAAAAATTCTTTTGTACATAATATTAGTGATGAGAATATTTCAACGGGTAGGTAATACCAGAGAAATATTTAAGGTCACAATTAATATGTTACACTGTACATTCTTCAATTATTCAATAGCCATTATCTATACTCACTACTTTCACAACGATATACATTCTTTCATAGAAATCAGAACAACCATTCTCATTCAATTTCAACTACATATTCTAATTTTGACAGATCAGAATCCAAGTCAAGATATAACACATAGATTCACTCTTGGATCCCTACATCTTTCAAAACTATACTTTGAATTCAAAACTGTCCTAGAACGCCACTCTTATCATAAAACCCAGAAATATATTAATTTCATTCAAAATCCTAAATGATTTTATCTTGAACATCATATGTATATTGACAATTACAACCTGCGTTCAAACCCTTCACAATTCTTGAAAACACTTCAATTAATGAACAATTGAGAGAATGGACCGATCACACGTTATCTACGGAAAGAAAGACTTATACACATCGTCATGCACCTGGAAAACTCCCGGAACCTAAGTAAAAGTTTAACACTTATCTCTGCTAGATCCTCGGCATTGTTATCACTAGAAATAATTTTGCTATTCTTCTTCCAAGCATCCAGTAAGATCACACTACCAACAAGTCAACTTCAACTTTTCATTCGAATTAGCCTAGATATATACGGTTGCCCTTTCTGTCATTGTTATCGGGGAACCTTTTATACCCCACCATATTCACAGAAAACGTGCCAGCAACTTCAATACTTTTTGGCGTAAGTCTCTCCGAAAAATCACTATGTTTATACATTGAAACCCTATCGTGTACTCACCTGCATCTTGTAACTATAATTGCCATACCAAATACTGGAAAGCATCAGTTATTATTCTCGAAATTTGCAACGTTTCTACGCCAACAGATATATATATATACATACAACGTCTATTTCCTGGACTTACGAACTTCAAATTCTGAAAAACGCCCCAACCTGCGAATTAGTTCTCTGAGTTTTAAAAAACTGGTGAAGCAGCAAAAACTATAAAGGACCTTAACAATCAAAAGTTTGGTGATAAAGAATAGAGTGCTGGAAATGCTCAATAGAAAAATTTGGTACTGAAAAACGGATTGAGCAAACCATGAAGGAGGCTGTGGACAAATCACAAGGACTAAACCTGTATTCAAAGAATCCAGATGATTCTGTATTTGATGAAATCTTTAGCGAATACCTTGCTCTTTACTTATTCTAAATCTTTACAGAAAATTTTCTTCATTAACCTTCAATTTTAGAAATTTCAAAATATCATCATATCTTCATTATAAATATCTTCGATATTTTTGAAGATATCTTCATAACTATTCTTGTCCAGAATTATTTATCTCTTTGCGCTATCTGTATTACATTAAAGGAAACTGTTTTAGTTTCTAAACTTCAAAAACCTTCGAGTTTAAATTATGAATGATTTCTGGAGAAGTGTTTGGAAATTGAATCATGAGTTAGTATAATATAATGGCGCCTAGCCAACGTGGTTATATTACAGTAAGTCATGCTAAATTTCTAATGGAACGTGATGATTCACAGATCTTACACACATCATATACCATGCTACACGACTCTTTCATTCTACTTAAGATCTAAACATATCAAGAAAATATTTTCTTGATAGTTCTATCTTTTCCAGTGACTTCTGATAATTTAACAAATCAGATCGTGCTATTACAACTTCTTTCTTGGAACATTAGTCATGTTCATTTGAAATTCAAAGGTTTAAACTATGAATCCAAAACGTCTTAATCGCTTACTTAAAGTCGGGAAAGAAATAAAAGCATGAAACTCCTAAATATAAGGGAAGATATAAAGCTCGATGTCAATACAGAAATTACAAACCATGTATATCAATACGTATAGCAATATAAAGACACGGGAGAATTAAAAACACTATAACCCCAAGGTAATAGTAGAAGTAAACATATTCCTCCGGTGATAGATGAAAAAGAAGAATGACAGATATGATAACCAGGAAAATATCAAGGATCAGAACTAGATTTAGCATTTTCAAAATCGTTTGGAAGTATGAATTGGGGAAGAAAGTATGAGAATGGTGAAAAATAATGGAACGGAAGAGGTTAATTTATAGTGAAATATCAGACATAGAAATCAAGACAGGTCACCGCATTTAATCAAAGAGGATCCTAATTTCCTTAATTACCGAAGAATCAGATCTTTTATAAATTGCGAAGATTTTCCTTAAATTCCTTGAATTCCGGAAATCCACCGTGACTACGTCAAAAGTTAAGACGAATCCTTATTTCTTTATTTCACACTTTGCAATAGCTTCTCTCATACGCCTCGAGTAATCCAATTATTTTATCCATATTACTCAATGATGATAAAACTCTATTTATCAACTCATATTCGTCATGAAAACATTCTTATTATTAGCCATTACAACCTCTATCAAATTTTGGGACGAAATTTCTTTAACGGGTAGGTACTGTGACGACCCGGATTTTTCCGAATACTTGATTATACTATCTACATGATTTAATAATTCTGAATTGATAAGAAATGAATTTTAATAAGTCTTGAACCTCCGAAAAGGTTATACACAAGCTTTTGGTCACTCTTTTATTCCTACGATTTACGAACGTCATAACCTGTATTAATTATATATATGTATGTATATGTATGTATATATATATATATATATATATATATATATATATATATATATATATATATATATATATATATATATATATATATAAAACTTGAAAATATGATAATTAAATATCTCATTAAGTATATTAACAAGGTATTATATATACATTTCCATACTATTAATTTAAAGAGTTTTCGAACAATATATATGTTACTTTTTAAACGATGTAATTAACTTATGTTAAAATGTATTTACATTCAATGTATTATGAGTATAAATACATCCTTAAAAGTATTGAATACACTTAATAATATACAAATACAGATAAGGGATAGCTATATTCGTATTTCCGTTCATTTTTCTCAAGAATTCTACTCGTATTTATATAGTATTTATACCCGTATTATATGCAGCTTCTAGAAGTATTTACTATTAGTATATATGAATAGAAATCTACAATTACGTATTTATACAGTATTTATATGCATATTATACGCAGCTTCTAGAAGTATTTACTATTGGTATATATGAATAAAAATCTACAATTATTGATATATTATGTCATGCATGACCTAATGGTTTTTAACTTATACTAGATATTTTTCACAAAACAACAAATTACAACTAGTATATAAAGACTTTACATGGTATATTTTTTTACACACATTTACATTCATTCTACTCTTTCTCTCTAAAAACACTCTCTAATATCCTCTCTTCAAGTTCTAATAAGCCTTCATCATCTACAACAAAAACTAGTTACAAAAACAATCCATAAACACCATAGAAGTAGTAATCAAGAACACCTCCTTTAATTCAAGTTTTGCTTTTAAGTTGATCTTCTTTAAGCACTCTTTTAAGAAGCCTTTTAAGCTCAAGAAATGCTCTTCATATTCAGCAAGTTCTCTTTCTTAAATCAAGATATTAGCCTTACCAAAACTCTTGTTCAATTCATATGTTTATGGCTATCTATATAAGAGATCATAACTAATAACAACTAGAACATAGTTTGGATGATTCTAAACTTGTTTGAAAAACTAATCTAATCTTTCTAACTTTACTCTAATAACACTTATTTATATGTATTATGATGTTATATTAAGATATTATAAGAACTTATCACTTGTACATATGAAGAACACCTTAAAAACTATATTAACCATATCCTTGCTAACTTTTCCTATATCCTATATATATTTGGATATGTTATCATTAGTATAACAAAATATTATAATCTTGGTTGATTCCAGATTGTATATATATAATAATCTTGGTACGTTCCATGACAATACGTATACAATACATTTTGATAAATCCTAAGTCAACACGTCTCTGGATTGATGCAAGACAATATGTACACAATACGCCGTGGGTAATTCTAAGATTATATATATATACCGATTATTGGACTGTTGGACTTTTCAGACTATTTTGGACTTTTTGGACTATATTAGGACTACTAACAAAGGATTACTAACATGAAAATGTTAAAAATTAATATATAAGTATTCTATGAACTTGCTTTATTTTATTCATATGTTGTATTATTATCTGAATCATTATTATTGTTATAGGTCCGTGAATCCAAGGACGACGGCCATATTTTTAATAAGTTGAAAACTTATTATTAATATACTTTTACTACCGTGAGTATATAGTCCCATTTTTAAACTCTACAAATATTTTGGGATGAGAATACATGCAACTTTTGTTTTTGGAAATAGACACAAGTACTTAAATATTTATTCTATGTTGAGTTGTACCTTTGTATATATCCCTAATAGTCTGGTAACTATTTGTTACATGTGGTTAACATGTAAACGCGAATCTTATTGATAGATCTATTGGGTTTGACAACCCCACTCGGGCTAGTTAGCACTAGTTCATAACGGGTGTTTAGTACTTCGTTTTACTACACTTGGTACGGTGTAGAGATAACTTTGAAAAGGGAATATGCACGGAAAACATCTGTTAAGTATAGTTACTGGGCGCTCAACAAACATATAGAATATCTTTGCAGAAACGTTTATAACATGAAATCTTGTGGTCTATTATTATATCTTATGCTGACTTTAAAACCTATATCTCACCAACCTTTGTATTGACAGTTTAAAGCATGTTTATTCTCAGGTCCCTAGAAGTCTTCCGCTGTTTGCTTATACGTTATACAAGCTATGTGCATGGAGTCATACATGCTTTATTCGAGAAAACTTTGCATTCACAAAATCATCACCATGTATCTTATTTTGACTGTATTGTCAATGAATGTATTATTGTAAACTATTATTTACGGTGATTGTCTATACGTAGAAATCATCAGATTTCAAAAACTTTAGATTTTATATATTCGTTTATGGTGTGTGTTTCAAAAGAATGCAATGTTTACAAAACATATCATATAGAGATCAATACCTCGCAATAAAATCAATGAATGATGTACTACGTCTAAAGGGATTTGGATGGGTCATCACACTTTGGGATATCATTCTCCTTCACCCGAATTTGGTGATACCATGAACGTAAATCAATCTTCAAATAAACAGACGAACCTTGTAGTTGATCAAATAAATTGTCGATTCTTGGTAGTGGATAACGGTTCTTCATGGTAAGCTTGTTCAACTCTCGGTAGTCGATACACAACCTGAACGTGCCATCCTTCTCCTTGACAGACAAAATAGGAGCTCCCCACGGTGATGTGCTTGGTCGAATGAAACCACGCTCTAATAGTTCTTGTAATTGGCTTTGCAATTCCTTCAATTCGCTGGGTGCAAGTCGATAAGGAGCACGAGCTATCGGTGCAGCTCCTGGTATAGGATCTATTTGAAATTCAATGGATCGGTGTGGTGGTAGTCCTGGTAATTCTTTTGGAAATACATCAGGAAATTCTTTTGCCACGGGAACATCATTGATGTTCTTTTCTTTAGGTTTGACCTTCTCAACGTGTGCTAAAATGGCATAGCAACATTTTCTTATTAGCTTTTGCGCCTTCAAGCTGCTAATAAGATTTAACTTCGCATTACCCTTTTCTCCGTACACCATTAAGGGTTTTCCCTTTTCGAGCAGAATGCGAATCGCATTCTTGTAACAAACGATCTCTGCTTTCTCCTTGATCATTCACTCCATGCCGATTATTACATCAAAACTCCCCAATTCTACTGGTATCAAATTAATTTTAAACGTTTCATCAACCAGTTTAATTTTTCGGTTCCGGCATATTTTATCAGCTTTAACGAGTCTACCATTTGCTAAATCGAGTAAACACATATTATCCAAAGGCATTAATGGACAGCTTAATTTGACACAAAAATCTCTACTCATATAGCTTCTATCCACACCGAATCAAATAAAACATAGGCAGGTTTATCGTCAATAAGAAACATACCCGTAACAAGCTTCGGGTCTTCCTGTGCTTCTAATGCATTAATGTTGAAGGCTCTTCCACGGCCTTGCCTATTATCATTCCCTTGGTTTGGGCATGCACTTTTGTATTAGCCCGGCTTTTCGCATCCGAAACAAATAACGGAGGCATTACTTGTTCCGACATTATTTGTTCCTTTATTTCTGTTAGCCGCTGGTCCATAGACTTTACACTTCGTTACACCATGACCCGTTCTATTGTATTTGGTGCATAACTCCCTACAAAAGCTATTATGATGGTAACTCTCACACCTTTTGCATGGAATTTTCTGCCTCTTGTTGTCATTGTTGTTATTGTTGGGATTGTTGTTGTTGCGGTTATTATTGTTGTTGGGATGGTTGTTGTAGTTGTTGTTGAGATTACGATTGTTGTTGCGATTTATATTGTGATTGTTGTTATGATTGTTGTTGTTGTTGTAATGGTTATCCTTGTCACTGTTTTCTTCCCACTTCCTCTTGCCTTCTTTTATTTTGGCCTCCCCGGCCTCCTATTCTTTATTTCTTCCCTCAATCTGGCCCATGAGTTTGTGAGCCATTCGACTTGCCTTCTGCATTGAGGAAGGTACGGATGCACTTATATTCTCCTGAATTCTAACCGGCAGCCCCTTCACAAACGCGTCAATCTGTTCTTCTTCATCCTCAAACACTCCTGGACACAATAGAGATAACTCTGTGAATCATCGCTCGTATGTGATGATATCGTATCCATGAGTTCGTAATTCTCTAAGCTCTGCCTTGAGCTTATTGACTTCATTCCTGGGACGGTACTGCTCATTCAACAAGTGTTTGAATGTTGACCACGGTAGTGCGTAAGCAGTATCTTGTCCCACCTGCTCGAGATAGGTGTTCCACCATGTTAACGCAGTACCTGTGAAAGTATGCGTGTTGTATTTCACCATATCCTCTTCAGCACATTTGCTTATTACAAACACAGATTCGACCTTCTTGGTCCACCATTTCAGTCTGGCTAGTCCTTCGGTTCCATCGAACTCCAGAGGTTTACAGGTGGTGAAAGCCTTGTAGGAGCATCCTACACGATTTCCTATGGAGTTAGTTCCACTGCTAGACCCTGAGTGATTGTTATTGTTGTGCAATGCAGCCTGCACTGCGGCTATGTTCGCAACAAGAAAAGAACGGAATTCTTCCTCGCTCATATTCAAGTTTTGTCTGATAGTGGGTGCCATTTCCTTCAAAAATAGCCAAAAGAGTTCAATTAATCATATAGAATATTAGGAGTAGTCAATAGTATTTCGTAGCATAATATGAACTTATTATTATAAAAGCCTTTTCTTCATATTAGCATTTTATAATTGTAATTCGGGTAGTACCTACCTGTTAAAGTTCATACTTAATAGCTAATACACAAATTAACTACTACAATATATCATGAAAAACTAAACACATTAATACTTCACACTTAAACTTTTGGTACAATATCTTACAGTCATACAATACCACTATTTTATATAGCACACGATAACTATTATACAAGGCGTGAAGTATGGTAGCTGCTGAGACAAATCTAGTTAAACTCAAATCGTTCAGTAAAAACACGCAACTCATAGGACCAAAAACAAGACATGCATTCCGGTTTAACCAATTTTATCTCCCATCCCAGGTCAAGTGGAAAATAACCATTGTGGTCCTTGATAGTACAGTACGTTGTGACGTCGTCAAAAGGATGGGGGTTACATAATACCCAACAGCGTCGTAACAAATCAAAAACCTTATTTCTCACCTCAACCACCAATTCCGTTACCAGTGGAAATGTTCGATTAAGAATTTGTAATCCGAGGTTCTTTTTATCTATTTGGTGAGAGGCAAATATGACCAAACCATAAACATAACATGCTTGTTTAAGTTTCATATTCGAAGCTTTCTCTAATGAATGAAGCCCTATATTGGGGTATATAGAATCAAAATAAGCCCTCAAAATGTAGCGAAAATTTACATTAGGGTTTCCAGAATATATAGCCATAAAGAAAATATGGGCTAACTTATGGTTTCCCCAAAGTGAGATACACCACCTATCAAAGAAAAGCCTTTTATTAACCAAGACATGCTCGGAATGCCTTACAAATGCTTTGCAAACTAACTTTGCCATAAATAATTGAGTCGATGAATTCTGACCAACTGATAATGCTAAAAACGAACATATATTTCATAGCATTATTCCTCAAGAAAGACAAGCTTTTAGTTGCAATTGTTCTATTTACAAGTGATATTCATTTAAATAATAAAAGGTGAAGACAAAAGACAGATTCGACGAATTGAAGACGCAAACGACCAAAAAGCTCAAAAGTACAAAAGACAATCAAAAAGGTTCCAATTATTGATAAGAAACGTCTCAAAATTACAAGAGTACAAGATTCAAAACGCAAAGTACAAGATATTAAATTGTACGCAAGGACGTTCGAAAATCCGGAACCAGGACCAGAGTCAACTCTTAACACTCGACGCAACGGACTAAAAATTACAAGTTAACTATGCATATAAATATAATATAATATATAATTAATTATATTAATTATATATATATTATATATATATTATAAAACCGTCGGCAGAGAAAGACTCCAAGGGTGTGAGCTGTAAATTCATTCTCCGCGACTCACGGAGTTTGAAGAGGATTTTGCCGCGAGTCGCGGAGCCCCAAATTTCAAAAATCCCTATAAAGCCAACCGAATTATGATCGCAAAAAATAATCTATTTTCTCTCTTCTCTCATATATACGATATATATTTATATTTATAATTTATATTTTAATTTTAATTATAATTCTAATAATAAGGGTATGTTAGCGAATATTGTAAGGGTGTAAGTCGAAATTCTGTCCGTGTAACGCTACGCTATTTTTAATCATTGTAAGTTATGTTCAACCTTTTTACATTAATGTCTCGTAGCTAAGTTATTATTATGCTTATTTAAAACGAAGTAATCATGATGTTGGGCTAATTACTAAAATTGGGTAATTGGGCTTTGTACCATAATTGGGGTTTGGACAAAAGAACGACACTTGTGGAAATTAGACTATGGGCTATTAATGGGCTTTATATTTGTTTAACTAAATGAAAGTTTGTTAATGTTAATATAAAGATTTACAATTGGGCGTCCCTATAAATTACCATATACACTCGATCGGACACGATGGGCGGGGTATTTATATGTACGAATAATCGTTCATTTAACCGGACACGGGAATGGATTAATAGCCACTAGAATAATTAAAACAGGGGTGAAATTACATTCAAGGGTAATTGGTGTAATTGTTAACAAAGTAGTAAAACCTTGGTTTACACGCAGTCGATAACCTGGTGTATTCATTAAACAAAGTATTAAAACCTTGTTACAATTCGAATCCCCAATTAGTTGGAATATTTAACTTCGGGTATAAGAATAATTTGATGAGGACACTCGCACTTTATATTTATGACTGATGGACTGTTATGGACAAAAACCAGACGGACATATTAAATAATCCAGGACAAAGGACAATTAACCCATGGACATAAAACTAAAATCAACACGTCAAACATCATGATTACGGAAGTTTAAATAAGCATAATTCTTTTATTTCATATTTAATTTCTTTTATTTTATATTTAATTGCATTTCTAATTATCGCATTTTTTTTGTTATTGTATTTAATTGCACTTTTAATTATCGTACTTTTTAATTATCGCAAGTTTATTTTATCGCACTTTTATTATTCGCAATTTCATTATCGTTATTTACTTTACGCTTTAATTTAAGTCTTGTATTTATTTTTAATATTTTACATTAGGTTTTAACTGCGACTAAAGTTTTAAAATCGACAAACCGGTCATTAAACGGTAAAAAACCCCCCTTTATAATAATAATATTACTTATATATATATTTGTATTTTTATAAAAGTAAACTAATATAGCGTTGAGCTTTGTTTAAAGATTTCCCTGTGGAACGAACCGGACTTACTAAAAACTACACTACTGTACGATTAGGTACACTGCCTATAAGTGTTGTAGCAAGGTTTAAGTATATCCATTCTATAAATAAATAAATATCTTGTGTAAAATTGTATCGTATTTAATAGTTTTTCCTAGTAAAATATAAGCTATTTCGTATACCCCGCTGCACACATCAAGTATTTTTGGCGCCGCTGCCGGGGAACACTCTTAAACGCCGGAAGCGCAACGCTAATAAAAAAAAAATAGATTTTTAGGTTACTTTTATTAAAAATTCGTTTTTGTAAAAATACGTTTTAATTATTCAAAAATATAAAAAGAAAAACAAAAATATAAGTATTTTTAAGATTTTGTTAAATATTTAAGTTTTATAAGTTTCTTTATTTCTATTTTAGTTTATAAAAATATAAGTTTTATTAACTATCTTTTATTTATAAGAAAAAAATTAAAAACAGAAAAAAACCAAAAAAAAAAATAAATAAAGAAAAAACGCGTCGAATTTAAAGCTGTCATCTGAATTTTTGAACCCCGCGACTCGCGGGGTTTGAAGCATTAAATACCGCAAGTCGCGGAGGGTACCTGACACACGAACAGGAAGCCCTAATTCAGCATTAATTACGGGTATTAATTAATTATTATTATTATTTAACCCCAATTATTATTATTATTATTATTAGTTTTATTTTAAGATTTACTTTTTATTTAAGTTATATATTTTGTTTAAATTAGTTTTATTAAATTGTAAAATTAGTAGTTTTATTAAATAAATAATATAAAAATAATATTTTTATAAAAATTGTACTTTTTACAACTTTTTGTATATTTTTATATTTTGTCCCTTTTTAATCGTTTTAGCGTAACTTTTGTATTTTTAGCTCATATTTAATTTTAAACTTAGTTTTTGCTATAGTTATTTTTACTCCTAGATTTTTAGGCTTTTCCGTAGAATTCCTTAAGTGCTTTTTCTTTAGACTAAGATTTAGGTGCTTTAGAATTTTGCGACGCCTTTTTAAGTTTTAGTTTCTTTTTAAGTTATTTCCATTTGGGATTTAGTTTTTCCTGTAAGCTTTAATATTTTTAGACACCTTTTACTATGTATCAATTATCATTTCAATTAGTAATTTCAATTTGCGATTATAATTTTAAGTTAGTTGTAGTAATAAGGTTAGGTTAGTCAAGTATTTTTAAGTTTTTATAAGTTTCTTTTATTTTTCCGTCACCTTTTATTTTTCAACCATTTTTTTTTTCTTTTTCGACCTTTTGCGACGAACTCTTTTTCTCTCTTATTTCTCGCTATTCTAGTTTTTAGGACATAGATTTTTATTCTACTTCTTATCTAAATTTCTTAAAATTACGAAAATTTATTTTAAGTGGTTAAATTGATATACATCAAAATTTTCTGGTTCGTAGTAATAGTTGGATTTGTACGTGGACCGGGTTATTGGAGCCAAACAGTCCTCAATTATATTGAGACCAAACGAATCCTGCCCCTCTGCTGCATCTTTTGGCTATTCGAAACGTGGGCAAAATCAGAAAAGTCTATTAATTGGATAACTTATTATAATTTTTCTTTCCTTTTTAAAACTAATAGGATATTCAGTGAATGCACCGAGCAAGACGTTCATCACCTTTTGTACGTTCACCACCTGTAACTAGATCAAGACATTTAGCAAATATTACCGCCGTTGATTTTTCTTTAGAATCGTCATCCAGTCGACCAAGTACTTCAGTTCAAATTTCCGATAATCCATTTTTTGAACCCGACCTCACAATTGAGAATCCGGAGAATATTCAGGAACGGTTCGTAGATCCTGAACCATTAAACTTTCCTCCGGAGCCACTAATCATTCAAACAGAGATTGTTGAGGAACGAACCATTAAATCAGAATCATCTAGTGATACCGATTCAACAAATTCAATTATGGAGAATCTGGAACCTTTAAGTATGGAAGACCGAATGAGAGCTAAACGCACTGGCCAAGGTCACGCAATTACTCATCCAGACATTAATGCGCCAGATTATGAAATCAAAGGACAAATTTTACACATGGTGACTAATCAATGCCAATTTAGTGGTGCGCCGAAGGAAGATCCAAATGAACATCTACGTACCTTTAATAGGATCTGCACACTATTTAAAATCCGAGAAGTGGAGGATGAACAGATATATCTCATGTTATTTCCCTGGACTTTAAAGGGAGAAGCCAAAGATTGGTTGGAATCGTTACCTGAAGGGGCGATCGATACATGGGACGTTTTAGTTGACAAATTTCTTAAACAATTCTTTCCTGCATCTAAAGCCGTAAGACTTCAAGCAGAAATTGTTACGTTCACACAGAAACCAAATGAAACTCTATATGAGGCGTGGACTAGATATGGAAAGTTGTTAAGAGGATGTCCGCAACATGGTTTAGACACCTGTCAAATAGTACAAATATTCTACCAAGGATGCGACATCACTACAAGAAAAGACATAGATATAGCAGCTGGTGGTTCTATTATGAAGAAAACCGAAACTGATGCTTACAAAATTATTGATAACACTGCTTCCCACTCACATGAGTGGCACGAAGAAAAAGATATCATTAGATCATCTAAAGCAGCTAGAGCCGATTCTAGCCATGACTTAGATTCCATTTCCGCAAAGATAGATGCTGTGGAAAGACGAATGGAAAAGATGACTAAGGATATTCACTCAATACGAATTAGTTGTGAGCAGTGTGGAGGACCACATTTGACAAAAGATTGTCTCAGTATTGAATTAACAATGGAACAAAGAGAGAATATTTCATACATAAACCAAAGGCCTGGAAATAATTATCAGAATAATTATCAACCGCCAAGACCGATTTACAATCAAAACCAGAATTATAACAGAAATATTCCATACAACAACCAACAAGGTCCTAGCAATCAACAAGTATCCAATAATACTTACAATCAGCAAAGACCTAATTTTCAAAACAAACCACCACAACAAACCGATGATAAAAAGCCGAATTTAGAAGATATGATGACGAAGCTAGTTGAAACTCAAACGCAGTTTTTCACATCTCAGAAACAAACCAATGAACAAAATGCTCAAGCATTTAGAAATCAACAAGCTTCTATTCAAAATCTGGAACAAGAAGTAAGTAACCTAGCAAGGTTAATAGGTGAAAGAAAACCGGGAAGTCTACCAAGCGATACAAATGCTAACCCCCGGAATGAAACAGCTAAAGCTATTACCACAAGAAGTGGTACAACATTTAAACCACCTGAAATACCTGTAACTTCTGATGAAGCTATTCCTACTCCACAAGAACCACAACCTAATCAAGATAAGGAAAAAGAACCGGTAGTTGAAAAGGTTAAAGAAGATAACACAGTTAAGGATAAACCTTATGTTAAACCATATCAACCACCACTTCCTTATCCGAGTAAAATGAAGAAAGAAAAACTTGAAGCCGAGCAATCCAAATTCTTGGATATGTTTAAACAGATAAATGTAAATCTTCCTTTCATTGATGTGATTTCAGGAATGCCTAGATATGCTAAATTCTTGAAAGATCTAATCTCAAATAGAAAGAAAATGGAAGAACTCTCGGCTGTTACTATGAATGCTAATTGTTCAGCAGTGCTGTTGAATAAGATACCGGAAAAATTATCTGATCCAGGAAGTTTCACAATTCCATGTTTTCTGGGTAGTCTTAGTTCAATAGAAGCATTGGCAGACTTAGGTGCTAGTATAAATCTAATGCCGTATTCACTATACGCTAAACTAGACCTTGGAGAATTGAAACCAACCAGAATAAGCATACAACTAGCCGATAGATCAATAAAATATCCTAGAGGGATAATGGAGAACATGCTAGTTAAAGTTGGTACTTTAGTATTTCCAGTAGATTTTGTTGTTCTGGACATGGAAGAAGATTCTCAAGTTCCTCTCATATTAGGAAGACCATTCTTAAACACGGCTAAAGCAATGATAGACGTGTTCGGTAAGAAACTGACCCTAAGTATAGAGGATGAGAGTGTTACCTTTTCAGTTGATAGAGCAATGCAACAACCACAATCTGCAGATGATACATGTTATTATATTCAAACTATAGATGCACATGCAGAATTATTAGAAGAATTTCCAGAATTACAAGGAACAGGAGAATGTTCTTTAGGAGAAGGTAATGAACCAATTGATGAAGCTGAAATGTTAGCTACACTTATAGCTAATGGATATGAACCAACAACAGAAGAAATTCAAATGCTAAAAGAAGAAGACAGATATCGATACAAATCATCGATAGAAGAACCTCCGAAATTAGAGTTAAAGCCACTTCCAAACCATTTGGAATACGCTTATTTACATGGTGAATCTGAATTACCTGTAATAATATCGTCTTCTCTTACTGAAAATGAGAAATCACAACTCATTTCTGTGTTGAAAGCTCATAAACCAGCCATTGCATGGAAGATTCATGATATTAAAGGAATAAGTCCTTCGTATTGCACACATAAAATCCTTATGGAAGAAGGTCATAAAACGTATGTGCAACGCCAATGAAGACTAAATCCTAATATGCAAGATGTAGTTAAGAAAGAGATTATTAAACTGCTAGATGCAGGTTTAATTTATCCAATCTCTGATAGTCCATGGGTAAGCCCAGTTCAATGCGTGCCAAAGAAGGGTGGCATGACTGTCATTACAAATGAGAAAAATGAGCTTATTCCTACTAGGACTGTAACAGGATGGCGTGTGTGTATTGATTATAGAAAATTAAATAACGCCACCAGAAAAGATCACTTTCCCTTACCTTTCATAGATCAAATGTTGGAAAGATTAGCCGGAAATAGTTACTATTGTTTTCTAGATGGATTTTCCGGATATTTTCAAATTCCAATAGCACCCGAAGACCAAGAGAAAACCACATTCACGTGCCCTTATGGTACTTTTGCTTACAAACGCATGCCATTTGGACTTTGTAACGCCCCTGCAACCTTTCAAAGGTGTATGATGGCAATTTTTCACGACATGATAGAAGAATGCATGGAAGTATTCATGGATGACTTTTCAGTCTTCGGTGATACATTTAAATCATGTCTAGTTAATCTGGAATGAATGCTAATTAGATGCGAACAATCAAATCTAGTACTTAATTGGGAGAAATGCCATTTCATGGTTAAAGAAGGCATCGTTCTTGGACATAAAATTTCAAAAGAAGGAATTGAAGTGGATAGAGCTAAAGTAGATGTAATTGCTAAACTTCCACATCCTACCAATGTTAGAGGAGTTAGGAGTTTTCTAGGGCATGCCGGTTTTTACCGACGTTTCATAAAAGATTTTTCTAAAATTGCCACTCCTATGAATAAACTCCTAGAAAAGGATGCTCCATTCATCTTTTCAGATGAGTGTATCAAATCTTTTAATATTCTTAAAGAGAAACTCACTAATGCGCCGATCATGATAACACCAAATTGGAATCTACCATTTGAACTAATGTGCGATGCAAGTGATTTTGCAATGGGAGCCGTTTTAGGACAAAGGATTGAAAAACGATTTCAACCTATATATTATGCTAGTAAGACATTACAAGGAGCACAAACGAACTATACAACTACTGAAAAAGAACTCCTTGCTATTGTCTTTGCTTTTGACAAATTTCGATCATATCTCGTTCTAGCAAAAACGGTGGTCTATACCGACCATTCTGCTCTTAGATACCTATTTTCAAAACAAGATGCTAAACCAAGATTAATCCGTTGGATCTTACTCTTACAAGAGTTTGATATTGAAATCCGAGATAAAAGAGGAGCAAAAAATCTCGCCGCTGATCATCTTTCTCGTCTTGAAAATCCCGAATTAGAAGTTCTAAATGAATCAGCCATACAAGACAACTTTCCTGATGAATATCTATTGAAGATAGATTATAAAGAAATCCCATGGTTTGCAGATTATGCAAACTACTTAGTTTGTGGATTCCTTGAAAAAGGATTATCGTACCAAAGACGAAAGAAATTCTTCAGTGATATAAAACACTATTTCTGGGAAGATCCACATCTGTTTAAAAGTTGTCCCGATGGAATAATACGCCGATGTGTATTTGGAGATGAAGCTAGTAAAATATTAAACCATTGTCACACAGGACCAACAGGAGGGCATTATGGGCCTCAACTAACAGCAAGAAAAGTTTATGAAGCTGGATTCTATTGGCCTACAATTTACAAAGACGCACACCTTCTTTGCAAATCCTGTGATGCATGTCAAAGGGCCGGAAAAATAAGTCAACGTGATGAAATGCCACAAAATGTCATCCAAGTATGTGAAGTATTTGACATTTGGGGTATTGACTTTATGGGTCCATTTCCAAAATCTCATAATAATCTATATATACTCGTAGTCATTGATTATGTATCTAAATGGGCGGAAGCACAAGCTCTCCCAACTAACGATGCACGAGTTGTAGTCAATTTTTTAAAACGTCTTTTTGCAAGGTTTGGAACACCGAAAGCTTTAATAAGTGATCGGGGTACTCATTTCTGTAATAATCAACTTGAGAAAGTTCTTAAAAGATATGGAGTAACTCATAAAATTTCCACCGCATATCATCCACAAACAAGTGGACAAGTTGAAAATACAAACCGAGCTTTAAAACGTATTCTAGAGAAAACCGTAGGATCAAATCCGAAGGAATGGTCCATTAAATTGGAGGATGCACTCTGGGCTTTTAGAACAGCCTACAAAACTCCAATTGGAACCACACCTTTTAGACTTGTTTATGGAAAAGCATGTCATCTTCCAGTAGAAATTGAACACAAAGCATTTTGGGCTTTGAAAACATGTAATCTTGATTTACATGAAGCTGGACGTCTACGATTAAGTCAACTAAACGAATTAGAAGAATTAAGACATGAAGCATACGAAAATTCGTTAATCTATAAAGAAAGAACGAAGAAATGGCATGATAAAAGAATCAGAAGTTTAAAAGAATTTAAAGAAGGAGACAGAGTTCTTCTTTTCAATTCACGATTCAAGCTATTTCCTGGAAAATTGAAATCAAGATGGTCTGGACCATTCATAGTCAAAAGAGTTTTCCCATACGGAATGATAGAATTGATAAATTCAAATGGGATTGAATTTAAAGTTAATGGTCACAGAGTTAAACATTACATACATGGTCCGATGGAAGTCGACAACGAAGTTAATCACAATTTCGACACCACAGCTAACTAAGTGTGGGGAGAATCAAGTCTTTAAAGGATAATATGTATTTCTGTTAGAGTTAGATTGTCTGTTTTCGTGTAGTTCTCGAAAATGGAACTCGAATGGTCTTTCCCTAGCAGACCCTAAAGAACTAGTCTTCTCCCCCCATTCTGAATTTTTATTTTTTTTTAGGTTTTTACAAAATGAAGACTGCCTGTGAACTAAACCATGGTCTAATGCTACACGCTTTGATCACTAAACGTAATAATGACATACTACCGAGTGAAATAGTATCAGTAATCAGAGAAAGAATGGACGGAGTTAGAAAAGAATCCAGATGCGAAGATAATAAGTTACAATTTGGTAAAGGAAAATCAAAATCCGCAGCGAAAAGAAGAGCACGACACCTAGAACGATGTCACAAATGCGGAAAATGGTCACATGGAGGTAAATGTTCCAATAATCAAACCTATTCAAATACCGAATTTGTTACTTTATGCAGAGACGGACCGTTCATATGTTTAGAAAAAAGACACTGAATGCTCGAGGTTACGCCTATGTAGCCATGGAAAATCAATTAAACCGACTATCTTATGAATGGGATGGATCATATAACTAAGAAATCTATTTCACAGGTATGTCTGTACAGTTTTTATTTTTATTTTTATTTTTAACCTTTTGATAATAAACGCTAATTTGTTCGCTAAAAAGTATTAAATTGGTATTGAATAAAATTAGGTTTGGCGACCGAAATTATTGATATCATTCAAAAATTTATTACATCACTGCGAAATTTAACGTTTATTCTTAAGGTATAAATATCTTTAAACAATCAACCCAAAATATTTCAAAAATTCGTCATGAGTTAAATTAGGTCTTGGAACCGAAATTACTTTACCGAAAAGAGGGGCGCATATTTTTGATAATATTTGATTGATTAAAGTGGGATAAAAAGACAAAAAGATTTTTAATTTTATTCTTACCATGTTTTTAATATTAATATTTAAATCTTAAATTAATATTGTAAACTTTGTAAAAACAATATTTTTTAAAATTGTAAATATTTGAAAAATTTAATATAAGTTTGGTGTGAATTTATAATATGAATTTTTAAATTAAGTTTGGTGTGAATTTATAATATGAATTTTTAAATTAAGTTGGTGTGAATTTTTAATTTTTAAAATATAAATTTTTAATTTTATGCATTTTAAATTTTAAGTTTGGTGTGAATTTTTAATATAAATTTTGAATTTTATATTTAAGTTGTGTGAATTTAAAAACAAAAATTTACTTTATCTCATTAAGTTAAGAATATGATTTTTAAAATTCGTCGTAAGTTGAAGACTAGGTCTTTGAACCGAAATTGCTTTACCCAAGGAAGGGACGAGAACTTTTAATATCATTATTTTTAATCTTATTGATTTAAAGTATGTCAAAAACATTAAAAAAACCCAAAAATCTTAGCTTTTAAAACAATCGCTACAAAAAGACAAATTTTAAAATTTTATCGAGGGACGGACTAGGACATCGATCCGAAACGACCTCGTCCTAAATAACAAGGGAAACAAAATTTTAAAATTAATTACTTAATTGTTTTAATAAGTTAATGATTATAAAAAAAAAAAAATATATATATATATATATATATACCAAACTCCGCGACTCGCGGAGTTTGGAGGGTAAATCCCCGCGACTCGCGGGAGGACCGGATTACAGAAAAAAAAAATAAGAGCTGCAACAGCTCAGTTTCACACTCCCCAACTCGAAAACCTGCGAAAAAACCCCGAAAAAACCCGAAAAATACACCCCAAAATCACAATTTTTAACCGTTAATCACCAAATCTTTTGCTAAAATCATGTTGAGAAGGATGCTATCTAAGAATTACTCAAGAAAAACAGTAAATTTCTACACCTAAACACCATTTAATTCGAAATTTGATGTTCTTGAGCAATTTTTTTTCCAATTTGATTTTGATGCTTTTTAGTGTAATTAGGCTTAAATTGTTTATGTATTATGCTTTTATAACCTAGATTGATGCTGTTTAACATGATTAGAAGCCTTAAACTTCAAATTTTGAATAATCTAGGGTTTGTGTTCTTGAGCAAATTTGGGGCTTTTTGATATAAACAGGTTATGGCCGATTTTTGTCATGAATTGTTGCTAAATTAAGTAGTGTAACATGTTTAGGTAGTTAAATGATCCAAACTTTGAGCCTAAACATGATTTTGAGAATTAAAGTGGACTTTTTCAAGTCTAAAATTCATGAACTTGATTTTTGAAAGATAATGCCATTTGAGACTTGTTTAATTGCTAGTAATGATTATTTTGACATGTTATTTGAGTTGAATGCTTATGAACTTGGCGAACATTTTCGTATATGCTTATTTGAAAAAGTGTAGATTTGATAAAAATGTGAAAATGAGCTTAAGTTTGATATAAATTGATAATGTCATTGTAATTATTTTGATTGATGATTTTGCTGACACTAATGCATATTTGGATGCACAAAAATTGTGTTTGATGTGTTTTGCAGAATGAAAAGGGTGAATCTTCATCCCAAGCCCGCAATGCTCCTGCTGAGAATTTGGAACAACAGGAGGTGGATAACTACTACAAGCAGGATATACCTCATCCAGTCATGACCTTTTCCGATATGCACTTGGAAGAGTTGCACCCGAACCTGAGATTTGACAGACTTTGGATAGATTATCCAAAATATCAAAGGGGTTTGCATACTCTTCACTCTAAGGTTGTTGAGGTACCGAGGGTCATAGAATGGGGACCCTTAGAAGCTGTAGAATTGGCCGGGCCAATTAGGGAATTACTTGTACAGAAGTATGGTAATTCTTCTTTTAATGACTGGGTACATTTATTCACCATACGTAGACCTGTATATAAAGTATGGTGTGAAGAATTGTTATGTAGTATAGAGTTGAATGATCGGGTAGCTAGTTTAACCGATCGTTCTTTTATTAGATTTTTGTTAGGCGGTTCGATGCGCCACATGTCTTTACTGGACATGGCTCAGGCTTTACGTATATATACGCCTGAGGAGTTAGCGTCTGCCGATTGTAGAGGATTGATACTAAACGGTAGAAAGATAGATGAAAATTTTGATACACACGGTGTGTGGAGTCAAATGACAAGCCATCACCGTTTCAAAGGGGAAAATTACTCTTATTTGGATATAGATAGAGCCGAATTAAGAGTGATACATAGATTTTTAGCTAATTCGATTACACAAAGGGGTAAGAACAAAGAAAAAGTAAATGAACAAGATTTGTTTTACCATATGTGTATTCGAGACCCACAAAGCGCTGTAAGTATACCATATTGTGTGGGTTATTATTTATCAGCTATGGTTCGGGGGATGCGACCACATAGCATAATAGGAGGTGGTATTTTTATTACTTTGATTGGTGAATATCTCGGTGTGGATATAAGTCGGGGGGGATTATTACTAGAAGAGCCGGAACCCCGCGATACTATAGGTTTAAATGTATACCATGGTGCGAAAGTTTTGAAGAGGCGAAATAACGCCACAGTACGATACCATGGTAGACATCCACAGGTGGAGAGAAACCAGCAGCAAGGTAATGTAGGAGGGGGGAATGAGATGCAAGAAATGCATAGGTTTATAGCTTCTCAGGAATACGAAAATGCTAGACAGAGAGCATTTGAAGATTGGCAAGTTCATCAGAACCAGATCATAGCTCATTGCCAACATATAGGTAGAAACTATATTCCTACACCGAAACCCATCTTCCCTCCTTGGTCTATAGAGATGCAGCCACCATATCCTACGTATGACCCTGCCGAAGCATTCTATAGCACTTATGGTTATGCCTGGAACCCCTATTGGTACCAATATCATCCTTAGTTTACTTATTATTTTTATTTTGTAATTTGTAATTATTGATACGTTTAATACTTTTGTTAATATTGTAATCATTTTTATAATTATCTAACTTTTATTCTTAGATTTTAATAATTTTTGAATGTGGGGTAATATACCAAACTTCAAAAATATGTATATATGTTTGCAGTTTATCTTATGTACACAACAGGGTAAAACAACGCATTTTCAAAGACTGGCATTAAGTTGAGCAAAAGCAACTAATTTTGACGACAAGATGCAAAATATATGTGAAATAACAACAAGACGGAATGAACAAATGATGTGCACCATTTATCATTCAGCAAACAAACGCCAATATATTTGGAAACTTTGGTAAAATTTAATCATTTTCACACAAATCACCCTCAATAATTTAAATTGTTACTGATTTCTTGCAAATGAGGGCATTGCAAGATCTTAAGTGTGGGAAGGGGTTAAATTCTTTCGGATTTTAAAATTTTTATTTTATACACTTGGTTACCATTAAAAATACTAATAAAGCAGTAGTTGTATTAGAATCTAGTGCTCTCTGATAAAAAAGAACAGCCCTAGTCTTATATACTGACTACTCAATTCTAGTAAAATTTTTCAAAATTTTCAATTAAATGAATTCAAAATCATGTTTATACATATTTATGAACGATAAAACTAGGTTTTAACACCGAAATTATTGTTACCTCGGAAAGGACATAAATTGAGAAACAAACTAAAATGTTAAAATTCATTTAAAATGGAATAGAGGACGATAAAAAGGAAAATAAAAGCCAAGTGTGGGAAAATTTACCAAGTTATCTTAAACATATGTCACATATATCTGTAACAAATAACTGAAAATACTTTTGCTTTGGACTAAACTAAACTGTTTTACCCGATGAAAGAAAAGAAGAGATGGATCTACACGATGAATCAATTCCATCATTAAAAGGAAGTAAAGTCTTCCGAAAAAGACACGCGCTTCTTGATTTAGGTCATGAAGTTGTCGTCCAGACCAGCTGTAGGTTGACGAAAAATCTAGAGAAGTCATCACTAAAATCAGCAGGAAATCCACGGACCTCAGCATTAAACAGGGTCACCAAGTGGTCAGATTTATCCTAACCATGAGAAGGATTTATCTTGTACAATGGGGGGGGCACCATGCAAATTAGCTGGATAAGACTAATGAATCAGATCCCCAGAAAGGATAATCTCCTTAAAGATTAAAAATCAGCTTTTAAGACTGATATTACTCAATCCTAGAGATTGACCTTAAAGATTGAGAATTACAAACTCATGGAATTCGATGATATCTAAACTCGAGCTTAAACGAGAAAATATTTTGATCAAAATTACAAACCGATTTGTTTTCTGAAAACCCTATTTTCAATGCGTTCATTACCATTGAACGTAAAATCCTAGGAATTCACCTGGAATTCATTAGGTCACCTAAACTAAATCGGGTGTCAACCGTAAGAACGGTGGTTGCATAGCATGGTCAAAGACAGGACCTTGTGCCAGACCGAAAAATTATAAGGGTGAGCTTTACTATTGCTCCTACAAAGGATAGTAATTGCGTCCGACACGTTATAGACCATAATCAAAAGCATGTCACGGGACATTGCCTTAACAGTTGCTTGTTCAACGCTTTCCTTTACAACCGGACGGTAGTTTGCCGAAAGGTAATATACGGAACAAGTAAACTGGACGTGTTGCTTTCCTAATACAAGGTTAGCAAGTGGGTGACACAAAACAGCAAGTTTTGAGCTAAAATTTTCAATTCTGAACCCCACCAAACCCACAAAAATATTTTGCAAACACCGGTAAAGGGTTATCACGGAAAACTTATCTAGGGTAAAAACTAGATTTAATTTTCAAAAGATCAAATGTTTTCATAAAGATCCAATTTCCTTAATGGATCTAAATTTTTATAGTCATGTGGGACTGTAAACCATATCGTTACTACCATTGTTTATACCGCCATATAGAAATCACTGATGTACAAAGTGTGAAGAATAAAGAAGTGATTCTAGTATTTCAAGACGATATTGCTTGAGGACAAGCAACGCTCAAGTGTGGGAATATTTGATAATGCTAAAAACGAACATATATTTCATAGCATTATTCCTCAAGAAAGACAAGCTTTTAGTTGCAATTGTTCTATTTACAAGTGATATTCATTTAAATAATAAAAGGTGAAGACAAAAGACAGATTCGACGAATTGAAGACGCAAACGACCAAAAAGCTCAAAAGTACAAAAGACAATCAAAAAGGTTCCAATTATTGATAAGAAACGTCTCAAAATTACAAGAGTACAAGATTCAAAACGCAAAGTACAAGATATTAAATTGTACGCAAGGACGTTCGAAAATCCGGAACCGGGACCAGAGTCAACTCTTAACGCTCGACGCAACCGACTAAAAATTACAAGTTAACTATGCATATAAATATAATATAATATATAATTAATTATATTAATTATATATATATTATATATATATTATAAAACCGTCGGCAGAGAAAGACTCCAAGGGTGTGAGCTGTAAATTCATTCTCCGCGACTCGCGGAGTTTGAAGAGGATTTTGCCGCGAGTCGCGGAGCCCCAAATTTCAAAAATCCCTATAAAGCCAACCGAATTCTGATCGCAAAAAATAATCTATTTTCTCTCTTCTCTCATATATACGATATATATTTATATTTATAATTTATATTTTAATTTTAATTATAATTCTAATAATAAGGGTATGTTAGCGAATATTGTAAGGGTGTAAGTCGAAATTCTGTCCGTGTAACGCTACGCTATTTTTAATCATTGTAAGTTATGTTCAACCTTTTTACATTAATGTCTCGTAGCTAAGTTATTATTATGCTTATTTAAAACGAAGTAATCATGATGTTGGGCTAATTACTAAAATTGGGTAATTGGGCTTTGTACCATAATTGGGGTTTGGACAAAAGAACGACACTTGTGGAAATTAGACTATGGGCTATTAATGGGCTTTATATTTGTTTAACTAAATGAAAGTTTGTTAATGTTAATATAAAGATTTACAATTGGGCGTCCCTATAAATTACCATATACACTCGATCGGACACGATGGGCGGGGTATTTGTATGTACGAATAATCGTTCATTTAACCGGACACGGGAATGGATTAATAGCCACTAGAATAATTAAAACAGGAGTGAAATTACATTCAAGGGTAATTGGTGTAATTGTTAACAAAGTAGTAAAACCTTGGTTTACACGCAGTCGATAACCTGGTGTATTCATTAAACAAAGTATTAAAACCTTGTTACAATTCGAATCCCCAATTAGTTAGAATATTTAACTTCGGGTATAAGAATAATTTGATGAGGACACTCGCACTTTATATTTATGACTGATGGACTGTTATGGACAAAAACCAGACGGACATATTAAATAATCCAGGACAAAGGACAATTAACCCATGGGCATAAAACTAAAATCAACACGTCAAACATCATGATTACGGAAGTTTAAATAAGCATAATTCTTTTATTTCATATTTAATTTCCTTTATTTTATATTTAATTGCATTTCTAATTATCGCATTTTTTTTGTTATTGTATTTAATTGCACTTTTAATTATCGTACTTTTTAATTATCGCAAGTTTATTTTATCGCACTTTTATTATTCGCAATTTCATTATCGTTATTTACTTTACGCTTTAATTTAAGTCTTGTATTTATTTTTAATATTTTACATTAGGTTTTAACTGCGACTAAAGTTTTAAAATCGACAAACCGGTCATTAAACGGTAAAAACCCCCCCTTTATAATAATAATATTACTTATATATATATTTGTATTTTTATAAAAGTAAACTAATATAGCGTTGAGCTTTGTTTAAAGATTTCCCTGTGGAACGAACCGGACTTACTAAAAACTACACTACTGTACGATTAGGTACACTGCCTATAAGTGTTGTAGCAAGGTTTAAGTATATCCATTCTATAAATAAATAAATATCTTGTGTAAAATTGTATCGTATTTAATAGTTTTTCCTAGTAAAATATAAGCTATTTCGTATACCCCGCTGCACACATCACCAACTCTAGACAAGATTTCAACAATCATTTCCTATGGCAGATCTTCTAAAATATTTGGTTGTCTAACCCTAACATCCATTTTTGTATTTCGTTTTAAACTGTAAAAGAGATGAAAAATTTACTTAGCTCTGTAGAAGAAGATGATGGGAAATAACAAGACATAGTAAGCAATTTCACATATAGCATAAAAGCACAAGCACGCTATAATACATATATTACAAGACATGGTAAAAGTTAATAACTGCAAATTCTTCATTCGGATTTATTTGCTTCTTCTTCTTCGGACTTAGTTCGTTTTGCTAATTTCTTACCGATGCCCATACCACCCCTAATACGAGCAGTCATTTTCACACCCTTTTCAGAAGGACCTAGTCTCTTAGATGTTCCAGGTCGATAATCAATGTTTAAGTAGTACGGGTGTTTACAGTATGAAAAGGTCAGGGTTATTCCTAATAACTAATGGTCCATCGGGTTTGTGATCGGGTTTCTCTATTTTCATAGATAAAGATGTCCCCCTATTATTTTTATTTCCTTTATTATACTGTGCCGGTGTAATTTCTACTACTTCATCTGAATCCTCTTCGGGATTCTCTTCCGGTTCCTCCAGAAATTGTGAATCTTCCCAGTATTTTTCTACTTCAGTGGTGACACCATCGACTAACTTTAGCCTTGTTACATGGTTGAAGATTTTGACTCACTATCTGAGTCGCTTGAATGACTATTGTAATCGGAGTCGCTTGAGAGACTAACATGATCGGATGAAGTCATCTATCACATAATATGTAACGAACCAACCCATTATCCAACCGAATACGCAAAATATTTTTTTTTTTAAACAGGAGGGTGCGCGGCTTGCAAACCTCCCTGTGCGCGGCACGCACAGAGCCCAGACAGTTCTGATCAAAATGTCATTTTCACGCTAACGGAAATCCCGCTTCTCGACACTTTTAGACGAAACAAATTATCATAACACGTCAATATAAGTAAAACTATGAATTTCCAACAATAAAACGATTTTTACGACACCGGGACCACATCGGCCTGTTTTACTATTTACGTACAAAATACAATTTTCGACCACATGAGTTTAACACAAAATAAAGACCAAGCATGGTAATTGGGGATACGCTACCCAATCCTAATCAATCCAAAAACATGTCTTCTAAAGCAACCTACGCGAGTCCACTAGTTCCCACGCTTACCCGAGCCACCACCTCCACGTGAATCTATAAACATGTAAACAACGAGAGGGTAAGCTGATGCTTAGTGAGTGAGAATATACTACATCCATATATATGCATAAAATGGACACGCCACACAATAATAAACAAATAGCACATACCGGAGTCCATGCATAAGGGAAGCTAAACTAAGCATAACGTACGATCGCTATAAAAAAAGCCGATAATATCAACAATGTAAGTACACCAACAACGATATGTACAACGCCAATAAGCTACACCTGAAGGGTTAGTTACATCACAACAATACATCAATATATATATATATATATATATATATATATATATATATATATATATATATATATATATATATATATATATATACATATATATATACATATACATATATATATATATACATATACATATATATATATATATACATATACATATATATACATATATATATATATATATATATATATATAACAAAGCGTAAACCACCCATGGTTAACCCCTTAACCCAATACCAAGATGAAGATTGGCCAAAACTACACGAGCCTTAGTAAATCTGTACCACACGAGACTACTATCTTCAATACCACAACAACATCGAGGTTGGCCGAACTACACGAGACTTAGTGAATCCGTACCACACGTGACCACTACCTCAATTAGATGACCGAATCTACACGCGTCATCGTGAATCCGCACCACACGTGATTCACCTCCCAAATCAAAACCCACGGTCCCGGGATTATATAAATCCACATCATCAGGGTTACTCAACCGCAACGCAAATACCAAACCTATGCCATCGGGATTATATAAATCCACATCATCAGGGTTATCCAAATCACAAGTCCATGTGATAACGTACACACCAAGTGTGCACCTTGTCAAAGGTGGTCAACCAAAACGCACCACCATGCCAATTGGACCTATTACACAAGTACATCAAATCCACCTATGTGTGAAGTGAGCTCTATAGCCAAGGATCACTTAACCCAACTCGCACCCATCCTATACATACATATGCACATAGTATATTGACACTCACCTTAGCTTCTTGACGAATGCTACCGAATAATCCGCAACTCACCGATGGAATGTACCTATTCCATTATCACAATACAAGCAACACACTTAGAGTGGATTTACAAACCAACTCAAATCGACACTTAGTGCAATTTCGACCAATTGCACTTCCAAGCACAAACCGCGTCCAAACTAACCAATAATCACTAACACTAGTGACAATGGTCCTAATATGCCAATTGAACCCAATCATACATGTTAAACACTTATCATTCTCAAAATCACCCATAAACCCTAATTTTGACTCATTTCAAAATTAGTTTTTCAAATACACTAAAATGGGTTCCAACACTTCCATAATCACTAAACCTAGTGATTAAACCCAATTACAAGTCCTAAATCATGGTCAAATCGGTTTCCAACCCAAAACCCACCACCAACAACAACAAACCCGATTACTAGCATCAATGAACTCACTTCAAGAGTTTAAATGGGTTTCTCAACAAATCAAGTTCAAACCCTAACTTGAATATCAAATCAAACAATGAAATTCGGAGTTAGAACTTACCACAACAACCAAAACGTAGCTAGGAACGAGGTGAACAACTTTAACACTCGAGCTTTTGATCGATTCAAGCTTCTTCTTCTCCAAAACCCCAAATCTCTCTTTAGAAATCTCTCTCTCTCTAAGAATGGATGAGAGTGTTGAATGGATGTGAAAATGATCCAAAGTTGGATCCAAACCAGCTGATATGGCCTCAGATCCGTCCTCAAGTGAAATGACCAAAAATCCCCTCATTTAACTCTAATTAGAAAAAGACAGGAAATCTGTCCCAGGTGAGGTGCGCGGAGCGCACCCCTGACCATTCGCGGCGCGCACGAAGGTCAGAACAGCCTGCCAGTTTATAATTTGCTCCATGCTTTACCAACTTAATGTACACCATAAATACTCTTTGTACAATAAATATTTGGGTCTTACAACTCTCCCCCACTTAGAATCGATCACGTCTCCGTGATCCTTGTCACTTAAGCTACCGGACCCACACTCTATGGTCCTCAAACATACTTTCCAATCCGACTTCTACCACATTTATCATAAACTCGAAGATTATTCCATTTACCCATTACACACATGCACGCATTCTGGAACATGCAATGCACACAATATCCGAAATCTACAACAATCGCTTAGCACACGCGGAATCATCATGTTTTCTTCCAACTTCTCTAGGAAATTCTTCCCAATGAATCGCCTTTAATACTAAATCGTCATCTACGATTTATCAAATCCACAAATCCGAGCACTAAAACTTGCTCAATCCCTCACATCGGGAAAAACTCAACCAATCTTGTACCGAGATATCAACCCTTTAACGTACCCCTAACAAGTACAATGCTAATAGTAATTGATGTTGCGAAACGTAACCTTTATTTATGAACGGATTTGAGTTGTTTTGTTACACGAATTGATTTATTGTATATGTGGTATTTTATTGAGTTTAGGTTGATTTCACACATATATAGGCAACTAGTCCTATCCGTGTAGTTTAGTTTGTTGGTAAATCTGATTCGTTCCACAGGGAGATGGAGTGTTTAATGGTTTTTAATAGTCTTTGATGTCAAACTTAATTAAAGGGGGTTTTGGATTAGGAATTTATAAAATAACAGTAAAAGAAAATAACTTGAACTAATTTACTAAACAAAATTACAAGATTACAATAATTAACTTAAAAAGGAACTAAATGAAATTATACTAATTATGATGCATTAATTATATTACTAAATGGTAATTAGTAAAATAGTAACTTTTAATAAAACTATATGTTTAGAATTTTGTTTTGAGCAATTATAATATAAACTTATTTAAATTAACTAAATGACATGTTTAATAAAATTACTACAAGTTAAAAGGAATTAAATTAATTATCTAATTATAAACTAATTATAAATTATAAACTTATAATAATTAATACTAATTATTAGGATTAAAACATGTATTTAAGTTATTTTAAAATAACTAATACTAATTATATAGTAATAACCTAAATATAAATAATTAAATAACTAAAACCCTAATTTTTAACCTAGCTGGTACTGTAGCCGGATTACTGTCTACGCGTTTCGCGTATTTATACGCGTATCGCGTATATCTTAAACCTTACACGAATTGTGTAGATCTGATCGTACAGTTTGATAAACAGGCGTACGCGTTTTGTGTAATCATACACGTTTCGCGTATGACTTATACGATGTGACAAACAGTCTGGTACGAATTTTAAGTATTTTTATGCAATCTTTTATATTTTATAATAATAATTCGTAAATAATAATAATAATACTTTTATAATAAATATAAATGGGATAAATGGGAGTGTTTACTTAAATGTGTCACCCCTAGGTCCATGGATTGTTTTAAGTTTACGCCCTATTTAAAATGTTTTAGTAATAAACTTTATATTTTTCTTTTGAATAAATATAAGGTTACGACTAACTAAAATAAATCTAATTTTCGTCGGATTCTATTTAGATAGCTACTATTCCCTAAGTATTTAAATTGAGACCTAGCCTAGTTTTGACTTTCGCCAATACCCAAATCGTAACGGTTTCCCTTTTTACAATTTCACTATCATATAATTATTGATATTACCCAAACCACCGAAGTTTATTTCTAAATTGGTGTTAATAACTTATCCATAAATTCGTCTAGATCATTTTTAATGTTGAAGCTTAATTTATGTAAATAAAAACAACTTTCGTTATTTAAATTTAATAAATTAAGTGGCAAGGGTTAAATACCTAATTACATAATAATGGTTCTTTTAACTAGGCTCAATATTAAAAATACTAAAGTTACATTTTAACTTTTACAAATGATAACAATCCATTTCACTAGGGGCTCTACATCTAAGCAAACACTATGGAAATTTAGCTATTCATTACACTAAGGTAAACATAAAAATATAAATATGCAAACATAATAACAATGATAATTTTAACAGAGTAAACTTACTAAAAATTCTTCACTTTCATTAACTTCAAACGGTAGAAAATTACAATAATAACACCCTTTTCACGCGTACAATAACACCCTTAATCACGAACAATACACCCTTAATATTTGAAACTAATTATACAGAGTAATAAAATGACAATATATTTAACTATAGTAATTGTTGTATGTGTTGTTGTCTAATATTTTTTTGTACACTGACTGCTACTCCGTATTTAACATGTATCTTTGAAGTAGTAGGTAAAGTTTTAATTGGTTCCTTGCTGTAACACATTGAGAAAAGAATTGTTTTAAAACTCCAAAAGCAGCCGCCCCATTTCTGGCTAATAATTAAACTCGGCCTAATATTACGCGTTTCGTGTAGAGGCTACACGATTCGTGTAAGAACAAATTACTACGCGTTTCGTGTAATCCTACACGATTCGCGTAAGAGATAATGGCAGTTTTCTTTATTTTTCTTTTTCATTTGTTCTATGTTGATCCCGTGTTGACGTTAAATTGACTTGGCACTTTCCATTTGAACTCTTTTCTTCAATTATCTTGTACTTTCATTCGGATAAACGTTTCTTGATATAAATTTGGTTAAAACTATCGTTTTATCGTCGTTTCTTTGAATAGCAAGCTCTTGTCTACTTTTATCGTTTTTCTCGTGAAATGCTCATTGAATGTCTTTGTAGATGGTAAAAACCTATGAAATATAAGTGATATTGCGTCGAATAATATGTATGTTTAGAGCAATATCAAAATACCCCACACTTGAACGTTGCTTGTCCTCAAGCAATTACATCTTTGAACAGAATCGGAACATTATATATATCTTTATTATCGAACATTAGATCACACAACACACACTACACGAAATGAAACACACGCTATATGAAATATATTACACAACACAGTATTTATTGGATCACACGCACACGAAACGAAATTCTGACAACAGAAACAAACATGAAACTCGTGATTAGGGTTTAAAAATTTGGATCCTTAGGGAAAATTGGACCTTGTGAAAACGTTTTATGATTTTATAAAATGTCATGCTAGTTTTTACACTAGACACGTTTTCCAGTTTTAACCTCAAATTCCGGTTGAGGGTAACTGAAAACCGAAGTCTCAGTCGGCGATTAGCAAGCTATTCGCCCCCATGATTGTAGTATCATGGAACTTGAAGCCGAATGTCCAAAAAATGGTTTTACACAAATATAATTCATAAAATAGCATAAGTTTTAGAACAAAATTATATTGTGTCCAAATATCATCGGTGAACCATGAGTTTGCACACCTCAATTTGTTATGGCATATGTATGTTGACCGCGGTCAAACATAGATGCGGTTAATCTTTACGGAGATTATCCATCTGGGGATTAGATTCATTAGTCTTAAAAGCTAATTTGCATTGTGCCCCCCCATTGTACGAGACATATCCTTCTCATGGTTAGGATAAGTCTGACCACCAAAAACCCTGTTTGATGCTGAGGTTAGGTGGATTTCCAGCCGATTTTAGGGATGACTTTACAAGATTTTTCGTCAACCTACAGCTGTTCTGGACTACATCTTCTAACATAAGTTAGCAAGTGTGTCAATTTGGAAGACTTTACTTCCTTACAGGATGGACTTGATTCATCCTCTATTACTCGTGATAATGGAATATTCAGGTTTAAACGTTTCAAAGCAATGATATCTGCAATAACTTCATAGAAACATGTGATATATGGTTCTCAACATAAGGTTTTATAAATTCTTGTTATACTTGGTTTTCTTTTATAGGTTTTAAACAAATAAACTTATGCGTTTTTAATGTATTGAGACGATAATTTCGGTTTTTGACACCTATGCTTTAATCGCTCGTAATTAACTTAAAAATTTATTTGTTATATTTGTTTAAAAATTTTCAAATTTTCATAAAAACCAATAACTTATAAGTTCTCGAGAATTTATATATTCTCACCCCACACTTAAGATTATGTAATGCCCTCATTACATAAAATCAGATAATAATGTATAAATTTGAGAGGACAAAAAGTGTAGAATATTTGGAACTTCTTTTGTATACCGATTTGGATTTTCAAATTGTTTTACCTATGATTTTATCCAATGTTTGTATCACAATGTATTTCGATGTTTCGTTTCGTCTAATTGCATTTTCTTCTGTACCTGTCAAAATCATGTTAAAAACATACAAAACATGGGGTTGTACTTCAATCGTACAAAACAATATTACCCCACACTAATTTCTTACTAATATATAATAAAACATAAGAAACATAAAAGTATTAAAACACACCATACAATAATGTTATTACACACCATAAAAATAAAAATGTTTAAAACAATAGAACTAGTCAAATGGGCTCCAAAATGGTCCTCCTCGTTCGCCCTCCTCCTGTTGCTGTCGCTGCCGTTGCTCGTTTAGGCGTTGTTCCTCGTAGAAACGCCTATATGCATCCTGACTCGCGGCTATGGCGGCGTTATGGTCATAGGGTGGAGGTAGAGGGTCATTGGGTGTCTGCCATGGGGGATATGATGGAAAGGCTGAGGGTGCGTAAGCTTGCGGGTTAGACGCGTATAGATATGCCTGTTGGTGCGCCCACTCTAATTGATTTCCCATTCCCCTCTGATCATATCGGATGTTGGACAGCATATTATATTGATCTAGCTGGGTATGCCTAATGTCCCCTAATTGCCGAGATAAGGCAGTGTACTGATCTTCTGATCTCGCTCCCCAGTTTTGATATGAATTACGTACATCTAAACTCAATGCGTTAAACGAGTTTTGGAGCATATCGAAATCAGAAGTACCTGTATGAGACGAGCTAGCCTGATCTGTCTCTCTGCGTCTCCTCCTAGCTTCCCTCGCGGGTTCATCATCCTCCTCCATAGGTGCGTGAGCAGCAACTTCCTGTTGCCTTAAACTACGTACCCCACCCCTTACACGTATAGCCTTAGCTGTCCTATACACCTCCAATCCCAAATTACGAACCGGTTGATCTATTGGTTGGATTGGAGGGTCAAATTCGTTCGGGTCGAGACCGAACCAGGCTGCCAAACACGTGACATAGTGACCCCCCGACATGTCACTGGATCCTCGAGCACCCTTACCAAAGTGGGCTAAAAAGTAGGCCACTCCATAGGGTATACTAATAAATGTATCCCTATCTCTGATTGCATCTAAATACCAAAGGTCAACATAATTAATCTTATCTGTATTAAGGAATGCCCTTTGGTTAATTGTGTTCGCTATAAATTTATGAATTATTCGATAGCGAACATCAGTGATCTTAAGGTATGATTCTTGGCCTGCTACATAAGTATTCTTTTGGGAAAAAGAGCGCCAGACACTCAAAGAATCATAATCTCCTGTATACCTAGCTCCTGTAAAAATATATTCCCAAAAACCTGGAGCATTCATCTCATTACCGTCATATATCCCTAAGGCCATAGTCATGTCGCCTAGGGACATTACTCTATCTACACCACCCAATCTAAATTGTAGGAAACTAGTATCTTCGATATTTTCCGGGTGTATATTCATCCTAACGGTAGAATAAAATTCTAAACACCATTCTCTATATACAGGAGAATTTAACCTAAACAATCTCTCAAAGTCATTATAATACCTAATTTCCCCAAATTCATTCGTGAAACTTTGGGTTAAAATTTCCCTTATCGGTGTATCTAAATTGACTGGGTCTCCTAGGGGATCCCAATCAACAACGTAAACTGGAGAGATGGTTCGATTTACCAGAATGAGTAAATCCTTAACTTTTTGCACCCTTTGATGTAATTCGTTAGGAAATTGCAGGATCGGGTGTAGGTTCAAGAGTTGTTGTTCCATTTCGGGGGTAACTTGATCTTGTGCTTGTTGTTGGTTAAATGCCCTCATTCTAGATGGTCCCTGCATAACATTTTAAAAACAAGGAAATCATCCCAATAGGATGTGTCAATGTTAGCAAAGAGTTTAAATTCAACAAACAAGCTTGTTTCATCACCACATGAATCAATCTATTTCAACAACATTGGAAGATTTAGTTCTATAATTCAAAATAAAGCAGAAACAAACCAAAAATCATAATTCAAAAATCAAGTTTCATATGCAAAGTTTAATTCACAAGTGAAAACACGCAATTTATCTAAGTGTATCTAATTCAACTCAATCATATTGCGTGTATTTCAGCTTCTAAACAATCCTTAATAGCATTAAAGTTCATACTTGATTCATTAAAATGAACTTGCAAAAAAAATTAACAAATTTAGGCTAAAATTAAAAATCACACAGTCAAACAATCAAAATCATGTTCAAAAGTTCTAACTACTAACAAAACACTCAAAAACAACTAATTACAACCAAAATAACACACCTCAGTATCAATTTCCTAATTTTCCCCAATTTTGTATAAACCCTAATTTTCAATAACCAATTAAACATCATTTTTTTATGCTAATCGGGTTTATTATCCTACTAACAACAAAGATATAGCATTAATCAAGCAAGATTCAACAAAAACATGCATATAAATCGGATTAAAGCTATAAAGAAAAATAATGAAAAACTTGAAGAACACTAAGTAAAATGGGTTTAGGACCCTTACCAATCTAGGCATGTTGAAAGATTGAAGAATTGGAGAAGATTGGAAGTGTTAATTTAAGTTTTTGGGTGTGATTTTCGGGTTTTTGTGTTGGGTTTTCGTCACAGCAGCAGAAATAAAAAAATTGGAGTGTGAAAACTGTCTGCTGCTCGATCTGTTATGTTCAGCTATTTTTGACCTTACGCGTTTCGCGTAGGTCTACGCGATTCGCGTAAGCTTTGTATTCCACGCGTTTCGTGTAGGTCTACACGATTCGCGTATGCTTTGTCTGTATTTTTTTTTTATATATATATAACTTAAAATCAATTGAATTTAAAAATATCTTTTATAAATTTATATTTGTAACGGAAATTCGTTTGTTAGACCTGATCTTAATCCGTTTATAAATTTTTAATTTCAATACATGTTTTAATAATTTCAATTTATAAAATTCAATCCATTAAAAGTTAAAGTTTTTAATATTTTTCGAAAACAAATTTAAAAAAAAAAAAAAAAAACACTCTATTTTTGTGTTAAAATTATTAACATTTTTAATTTTAAAACAAGTACATGAAAAATAAAAATTACACAAATTAAAATACACTCTATTTTTTTTTTTTTTTTTTGTATACCCCTAGATCAACTAATTTTCAAACTTAAAACTTTGTTTCCTATCGATTAGGTAGAGATAAATTCGGTCGTCAAACCTATCATTATCCACGACAAAGATTTACAAGTTATATATTTTTACGGTTATTGATAAAAAGGTATATTTTGCAATCTACTGTAGACTTTTAGAATTTAACAGAAAGGATTTTTTTTTAAAAAAAATTTTTATTTTGTTTTCGTGGTTGACTATTTAACAGATATCTTATGAATCCAACAAGAAATTTCGTGCAATTTGGAAAACGATAATTCAGTTGTAACACTTAACATTTATCGTTTTCAATGAAAACATATTGAACTCAAGGTTCATCACTTTTAAATGGTAGACCGTTTTAATAGAACATACAACAAACAAAAACAAACCAAACACACCAAAACATTACACACAAAAATGCACAAACACACAATTGGCGAGAAAAAGATTTAAAGAGTGAAGCCTCGTTGGCTCGCCTCGTAGTGGAGTCGCATTATTTCGCTCCCCATTGCTTCGTAGGCGTAACCTCGCTGGTTTAAGAGGTTTTCTTCTGCACATTTTAAAGGCCCTTCTCGGCATAAGGTTACGTACTCGTAATTAGAGTCCGTTTGGTTCTTTGGGCAATCTCCGGAGTGAGTCGGTTTTCCACATTTCACACATTTACCCAAATGACGTGCTCGACGCCTTTTAGCTGATTTAGATTTTCCTCTTGCATAGTTTGTCTCAATTAGTTTCTGTCTTTCTTCTTTCCTCGCCTTATCGCATCTTTTCTTAATATCTAACACCACATCCCTCGGTAAAATCTTATCGCACTTTAAAATGAAATGGTTGTAGATATACAGACTGCGCATCTTGAAATAAACAATAAAAACACAAAGAAATTAAAAAGGTAGAATGGAGGGAGAAGACTAGTTCTTTAGGGTCTGCTAGGGAAAGACCAATCTAACCCCACTCTTAAAGATAAGAATAAAAATCGAGAATGGAGTTTAAAACCTTAGAGTTACCCTGAATTTATTTGTCCTTAGGGTAGAAGGTGGTTTCGTCTCTTTTCGTAGTATTGATTTCTTCAAAGTATAACTTGAGTCTGTGTCCGTTCACTTTGAAAGTTCCACCGTCTTTACCATACAACTCTGCATATCCAGATGGAAAAACCTGTTTTATTATATATGGCCCAGTCCATCGGGATCTAAGTTTAGCAGGTGAAAACTTGAAACGTGATTGGAATACCAATACTTTATCCCCTTGTTCAAATTCTTTCTTTTTTAATCGTGCATCGTGCCATACTTTAGTTTTTTCTTTATATGTTTTAGAATTTTCGTAGGCTTGTAATCTTAATTCATCTAGTTCGTTAAGTTGTGATAACCTATTTTCTCCGGCTTGTACAAGGTCAGTATTACATTCTCTCATAGCCCAGTACGCCTTGTGTTCAACTTCAACAGGTAGATGACACGCTTTACCGTATACAAGTCTAAATGGTGTGGTACCTATTGGTGTTTTATACGCAGTCCTAAAAGCCCACAACGCGTCATCTAACTTGCGTTGCCAGATTTTAGGGTTGTTATTAACCGTCTTCTCAAGTATGCGTTTTAAGGCACGATTCGTGTTCTCCACTTGACCACTTGTTTGCGGGTGGTACGAAGTAGAGAAACGATGAGTTACGCCATACTTCTTCAACACCTTTTCAAGAAGGTTGTTGGTAAAATGTGTTCCTCGGTCGGATATGAGTGCTTTTGGGATTCCAAAGCGTGAGAAGAGATTTTTCAAGAAGTTTACCACCACCCTAGCATCATTTGTAGGCAAAGCTTTTTCTTCAGCCCACTTGGATACATAGTCAACGGCTACTAGTATGTACTTGCACTTATGTGAACTTGGAAAGGGTCCCATGAAATCGATTCCCCAAATGTCAAAGATTTCACAAACTTGGATGCCGGTTTGAGGCATCTCATCCTTTTTCGTGATGTTACCCGTTCGTTGGCATGCGTTACAAGTCTGAACGAAATCATGGGCATCTTTAAAGATCGTAGGCCAATAAAAGCCCGATTCAAGGATTTTTCTTGCAGTGTGGTTTGGTCCGAAATGACCGCCGGTTGGCCCTTGATGGCAATGCTCAAGAATTTGTTGAGCTTCTTGTCCGTACACACAACGGCGAATTATTTGATCCGCACCAACACGAAATAGGTCTGGGTATTCCCAGAAATATGATTTCAAATCTGCAAAGAATTTCTTCTTTTGCTGATAAGTAAGTCCTTTTTGTAGAATGCCTGAAGCAAGATAGTTTGCAAAATGGGCAAACCATGGGATTTCAGATTCTTTTTCAATCCTCATTAGAGATTCGTCAGGAAATGTATCTTTGATGATTGTATCATCAAGTTTATCTAATTCGGGGTTTTCAAGTAGGGATAAATGATCGGCAGCTAGATTCTCAGCTCCTTTCTTGTCACGTATCTCAATGTCAAATTCTTGAAGTAAAAGAACCCAACGTATGAGACGATGTTTTGCATCTAGTTTCAAGAATAAATACCTAAGTGCCGAATGGTCCGTGTAAACAATGGTCTTGGACAACACCAAATATGACCGAAATTTATCAAATGCATAAACAACCGCTAGGAGTTCTTTTTCCGTGGTGGTATAATTAATTTGGGCTCCCGTTAGAGTTTTACTTGCATAATAAATCGGAAGAAAATGATTATCGGGACGTTGTCCTAAAACAGCACCTAAAGCATAGTCGCTTGCGTCACACATTAGCTCAAATGGCATACTCCAATCTGGAGATACCATAATGGGAGCTTGTGTGAGTTTTGACTTTAGAATCGAGAATGCATTCTCGCAATTAGAATCGAAGTCAAATGGAGCATCCTTTTCAAGAAGTTTGGTCAATGGGCGGGCGATTTTAGAAAAATCTTTGATAAATCGCCTATAGAATCCTGCGTGACCAAGAAAGCTTCTAATTGCTTTAACATTTGATGGTTTAGGTAGCTTAGAGATAACTTCAATTTTAGCTTTATCTACCTCTATTCCCGCACGAGATATTTTGTGACCAAGTACAATGCCCTCCTTCACCATGAAGTGGCATTTTTCCCAATTTAGGACCAAGTTTGCTTTCTCACATCGGATAAGCATACGTTCTAGATTGAAAAGACACGATTCAAAGGAGTCTCTAAACACGGAAAAGTCATCCATGAAGACTTCCATACAATCCTCTACCATATCATCAAAGATTGCCATCATGCACCTTTGAAAGGTTCCGGGTGCATTGCATAAACCAAACGGCATGCTGCGATAGGCAAAGGTACCGAAAGGACAAGTGAATGTGGTCTTTTCTTGGTCGTTGGGATCAATTGGAATTTGGAAGTAACCGGAGAAACCGTCTAAAAAGCAATAATATTCTTTTCCCGCTAATCGTTCAAGCATTTGATCAATAAAAGGTAACGGGAAATGATCCTTTCTAGTGGCATCATTTAGACGTCTGTAATCAATACAGACTCCCCAGCCGGTAACTGTTCTAGTTGGGACGAGTTCGTCCTTTTCATTTAATATAACGGTTGTACCCCCCTTTTTGGGTACTACTTGTACTGGACTAACCCATGGACTATCGGAGATGGGGTAGATTAACCCGGCGTCAAGAAGCTTGACGACCTCCTTTTTAACAACCTCTTTCATGTTGGGATTTAGCCTGCGTTGTCTTTGTACTACGGGTTTGTAGTCATTCTCAAGGAGAATTTTATGTGTACAATAAGACGGGTTTATTCCCGGAATGTCGGTTGTTTTCCAGGCTATAGCCTTTTTATGGGTTTTTAATACAGAAATTAGCTTATCCTTCTCATTATCTGAAAGATGTGAAGCAATAATTACTGGTAATTTAGATGTTCCTTCGAGATAAGCATACTCCAAGTGTTTGGGTAGCTCTTTAAGCTCTAGTACGGGTGGTTCTTCTAAGGAATTTTTTATACGTAATCTATCTTCATTTTTGATTTCCTCAAATGATTCCTCTTCCATGGGAATTTCTTCTATTATGGTCTCGTCATCCGTGACCACCTTCATCAACTCATCAAAATCTTTATCAATATTGAAGTATTCATTCTCACTTACCGGGGCTAACCCCGGGATATCAATTTCAAGTAGCTCCTTCAATTCATTCTCGACACAAAGATCTATAACATCAATTTGAAAAAAAGAGTCATCAGTAGAAGTGGGTCTTTTCATGGCTTTGTCAATGTGACAAATTATTCTCTCGTTTCCCACACCTAGACTCAATTGTTCTTTTTGGACATTAATGATAGCATCTGCAGTGTTTAGGAAAGGACGTCCTAAAATGATAGGAACTTTTGTGTCCTCTTGCATTTCCAGAATAACAAAGTCGACGGGAAAGATAAGTGAGCCAACTTTTACAAGTATATCCTCGGCTATACCTATGGGAGTATCAAATGATTGGTTTGCTAATCGAATACCCATCCGGGTTGGTTTTAAGTCTCCTAAGTCAAGTTTTAAATATAATGAGTAAGGCATTAGGTTAACACTTTCACCTAGGTCGGCTAGTGCATCGTACACCACCGAATCACCCATCATACATGGTATGATAAAACTACCAGGGTCTCCTAATTTTGGAGGTACATTTTGTTTCTTTAAGATGGCCGAACATTCCTCATGGAGGAATGTGGCAGAAACGTCGTGGTATTTACCCTTCGAGGATATGAGATCCTTTAAAAACTTCCCGTAATTGGGCATATCCCTAAGAACCTCCGCGAGTGGAATGTTAATGCTAATTTGCTTAATCATGTCCGCAAATTTCTCATATCGCCTTGCGAGTCTGTCCTTTTTTAATGCTTTTGGGTATGGAATAGGTTCCTTATGCACCTTTACTGGTGGTTCTTCACTTTTCTTTGGTATGACCTCAGGTGGATCATCTTTCTCTTGTTCTTTATCAACTTGCTAATTTTCATTAACCGGTATTTGTAAAACAGAAGGAGATAAAGGAACTTCCGGGGACTTAAGAGTCTCCGGTTTAGTAGTTAAACCACTTCTAGTAGTTATAGCATTTACATGCTCGTTCCTTGTTTGGGGGTTGTTGGGATTCACTTGAGTATTTAAGGGGAGAGTACCTGGTGGTCTCTCTGATAGTAACTGTGATATCCTTCCAACATTCCTTTCTAAGTTTTGTATTGTGGCTTGTTGATTTCGGATTTGCTGAGTTTGGAGCTCTGCATTTTGCTCGTGCTTAACCATAAAATCTCTTAAGAGATCTTCTAAACCAGATTTCCTCTCAGGTTGAGGTTGCATAATTGCTAATGGTTGTGGTTGATTGTGTTGGAAATTATTTTGATAATTTCGTTGAGGTTGATTTCGGTTATTATAACCTGGTGGCGGATTTCTTTTATTTTGATTTGGGAAATTCCGGTTATTTTGGTAACCTGGATTTCCTCCTTGATAGTTATTATTATTTTGATAGTTATTGTTATTTGATCCTGAAGGTCCTCCTACTTGATAGCTGTTTATAGGAGGATATTTTCAGTTGTTTGCTTCTATAGCTGGAAAATCACTGAAGTTCATTTCACCTTTTCGTAAGTAACCTAAGAAATTTGCTTGCTCTTCCATTGTACTTTGATCACAATCTCTAGTAAGATGGGGACCTTGGCATAGTTCACATCCTACTCTGATAGCATGCATTTCCTTGGTTACTTTCTCGATTTGCCTTGCTTGATTTGCTATTTGAACTTTTAAAGAAGCAATTTCATCATTGCTTTCAATACTAGCAACATTTGATGATCTAGAGAATTCTATTTCTTGATGCCAATTATGGGAATGGGAAGCTAAATCAGCAATGATTGTGTGAGCGTCTTCAGGTGTTTTCTTCATGATCGAACCTCCGGCTGCAACATCTATATCTTTTCTAGTTGTCACATTGACTCCTTTATAGAATATTTGGACCTTTTGGAATGTATTCAACCCGTGTTGAGGACATACCCTAAGCATTTTGTTGAATCGGGTCCAAGCTTCATAAAGAGTTTCATTAGGCTTTTGCATAAAGTGATTTATATCACTTTGCAATTTTGCTGCTTTTGAAGCAGGAAAGAATTCTGACAAAAACTTATCCATCATATCATTCCAGTTTTCAATATAACCTTCTGGTAATGAGTCTAGCTAATCTCTTGCATCATCTTTTAAGGACCATGGAAAGATTTTTAAACATGCAACTTCATCGGTGACATCTTTGATTTTGAAAAGCTTGCAAATGCTTACAAACTTACGAAGATGCTCGTTAGCATCCTCATTTGGGGCTCCACCGAATTGACATGTATTAGTCACCATGTGTAAAAATTGACCTTTTATTTCAAAGCCATCACTCATCGTGGGTTGGATGATTGCATGGCCTTAACCTTTTCTTGTGGCCTTCATTAATGCTTCCATCGTTTGATTTGTATCAGCCATTTCTTCTTCTTCTTTAATAATCGGCTCTATGATTGGTTGAATTATTGGTTCAGAGTCGGATTCTAAGAAAAGTGACTCTAAATTTTTAGCAAGAGATTCTACTTCTTGAGCTCTTAAGCGTTCGTGGAATTTCCTTTCTGGTTCAGGATGTGAAGGAGTTAATTCAGCGTTGGAGGAACGTAAGTTCATACATTAATTTCTATTATGAGATCACTTCACTAAAGGTTTATCTAGGGTTACCTATTTATTTCTCTTTTTTAGTGTTTTTCGGTGTTTTAAAATTACTAGTACTTCCTATTTCTTTTTGTTGTTTTTGTCCTTTTATTAATTCTTTGAGGTTCCGGATTGAGTTTAATGAGTTTAAGATTGACCGGATCATACAATTTGGGAAATTGTACAAAGAACTAAAGGATTTATTCAAAAACTTTTAACTTTCTTGGAAATGAATTTCCTCGAGAGGATCGAATAACATAAAAACAATGATAAAAACCTTTAAACAAACAGATTATCCTTCTGATTTTGCCCACGTTTCGAATAGCCAAAAGATGCAGCAGAGGGGCAGGATCCTTCTATTGACCAATAAAATTGGTGATCCAACAACCCGGTCCACGTACAAATCCAACTACTACTACGAATCAGAAAAATTATCTATTTATTTAACTGCCAACTCCCCGGCAGCGGCGCCAAAAAGTTGATGTTGCGAAACGTAACCTTTATTTATGAACGGATTTGAGTTGTTTTGTTACACGAATTGATTTATTGTATATGTGGTATTTTATTGAGTTTAGGTTGATTTCACACATATATAGGCAACTAGTCCTATCCGTGTAGTTTAGTTTGTTGGTAAATCCGATTCGTTCCACAGGGAGATGGAGTGTTTAATGGTTTTTAATAGTCTTTGATGTCAAACTTAATTAAAGGGGGTTTTGGATTAGGAATTTATAAAATAACAGTAAAAGAAAATAACTTGAACTAATTTACTAAACAAAATTACAAGATTACAATAATTAACTTAAAAAGGAACTAAATGAAATTATACTAATTATGATGCATTAATTATATTACTAAATGGTAATTAGTAAAATAGTAACTTTTAATAAAACTATATGTTTAGAATTTTGTTTTGAGCAATTATAATATAAACTTATTTAAACTAACTAAATGACATGTTTAATAAAATTACTACAAGTTAAAAGGAATTAAATTAATTATCTAATTATAAACTAATTATAAATTATAAACTTATAATAATTAATACTAATTATTAGGATTAAAACATGTATTTAAGTTATTTTAAAATAACTAATACTAATTATATAGTAATAACCTAAATATAAATAATTAAATAACTAAAACCCTAATTTTTAACCTAGCTGGTACTGTAGCCGGATTACTGTCTACGCGTTTCGCGTATTTATACGCGTATCGCGTATATCTTAAACCTTACACGAATTGTGTAGATCTGATCGTACAGTTTGATAAACAGGCGTACGCGTTTCGTGTAATCATACACGTTTCGCGTATGACTTATACGATGTGACAAACAGTCTGGTATGAATTTTAAGTATTTTTATGCAATCTTTTATATTTTATAATAATAATTTGTAAATAATAATAATAATACTTTTATAATAAATATAAATGGGATAAATGGGAGTGTTTACTTAAATGTGTCACCCCTAGGTCCATGGATTGTTTTAAGTTTACGCCCTATTTAAAATGTTTTAGTAATAAACTTTATTTTTTTCTTTCGAATAAATATAAGGTTACGACTAACTAAAATAAATCTAATTTTCATCGGATTCTATTTAGATAGCTACTATTCCCTAAGTATTTAAATTGAGACCTAGCCTAGTTTTGACTTTCGCCAATACCCAAATCGTAACGGTTTCCCTTTTTACAATTTTACTATCATATAATTATTGATATTACCCAAACCACCGAAGTTTATTTCTAAATTGGTGTTAATAACTTATCCATAAATTCGTCTAGATCATTTTTAATGTTGAAGCTTAATTTATGTAAATAAAAACAACTTTCGTTATTTAAATTTAATAAATTAAGTGGCAAGGGTTAAATACCTAATTACATAATAATGGTTCTTTTAACTAGGCTCAATATTAAAAATACTAAAGTTACATTTTAACTTTTACAAATGATAACAATCCATTTCACTAGGGGCTCTACATCTAAGCAAACACTATGGAAATTTAGCTATTCATTACACTAAGGTAAACATAAAAATATAAATATGCAAACATAATAACAATGATAATTTTAACAGAGTAAACTTACTAAAAATTCTTCACTTTCATTAACTTCAAACGGTAGAAAATTACAATAATAACACCCTTTTCACGCGTACAATAACACCCTTAATCACGAACAATACACCCTTAATATTTGAAACTAATTATACAGAGTAATAAAATGACAATATATTTAACTATAGTAATTGTTGTATGTGTTGTTGTCTAATATTTTTTTGTACACTGACTGCTACTCCGTATTTAACATGTATCTTTGAAGTAGTAGGTAAAGTTTTAATTGGTTCCTTGCTGTAACACATTGAGAAAAGAATTGTTTTAAAACTCCAAAAGCAGCCGCCCCATTTATGGCTAATGATTAAACTCGGCCTAATATTACGCGTTTCGTGTAGAGGCTACACGATTCGTGTAAGAACAAATTACTACGCATTTCGTGTAATCCTACACGATTCGCGTAAGAGATAATGGCAGTTTTTTTTATTTTTCTTTTTCGTTTGTTCTATGTTGATCCCGTGTTGACGTTAAATTGACTTGGCACTTTCCATTTGAACTCTTTTCTTCAATTATCTTGTACTTTCATTCGGATAAAAGTTTCTTGATATAAATTTGGTTAAAACTATCGTTTTATCGTCGTTTCTTTGAATAGCAAGCTCTTGTCTACTTTTATCGTTTTTCTCGTGAAATGCTCATTGAATGTCTTTGTAGATGGTAAAAACCTATGAAATATAAGTGATATTGCGTCGAATAATATGTATGTTTAGAGCAATATCAGTAATCACGTCCCAATATAAGGTCAACAACTAAACAGATGAAGACCAAACAAAAACGAATCCTTACGGGTAACACTCACCACTTAACATCTCTTGTAGTGTGTAAATACGGCTAATACGCAACTACCGCAAAAACGTGAGCAAAACACGGCTATTGAATCACTAATAACACAACATGGTCCTCATGACCCAACCATTGGCGTATAAAACAACCAATAGTTCTCAACTCTAACCACATGAAGGCTGGCCGAAACTACACACGCCTTAGTGAATCCGCACCACACGCGACTCACTACCTTCACCGCAACAACAATCGGGATTGGCCGAACTACACGCGCCCTAGTGAATCCAAACTACACGAGAGTCACTATCCCAATAGAATGACCGCATCTACACGTGTCATTGTGAATCCGCACCACACGAGACTCACTTCCCAAAATCACTACACAGGAATGGTACTCTCATTTCCCACCGTACTCGCATTTCCCGATAATGTTATATCATGCCGATATAACACTACTCCCAACACATAACCAAAATACAAAGGGAACGATTCTTGCGAATGACCCGTTAGCCACGCAGACGCCACTAGTATGCATCACTATTCCTTTGGGTGCTATCGACGCCTGAACTTTAAACCCACCCATCACACACGCTCTTTTGGCCTCAATCGACGAGTAGTGTAACATCGTGCCCTGCTACACCATAGTGAATCCTAACGGAATACACTAACCATCAACACACGCTCTTTTGGCCTCCATCACAACAAGTAGTGTAAAATAGCGCCCTGCTACACCATAGTGAATCCTAACGGAATACATTAACCATCCGCCCCAAACAACAAGTATATACACATACTTAGAAACATTCCACTCATTTGGAAATCTTTGCACACCATCATACGTATGCATACACAATGCCAACATAATCGAGCAAGAACCACCTATATTGCTCATAGGCACAAAACAATAATTCTCTAGAAGAGAATCCGACACGCACATCCCTTAACCGAGGGATCTCACCTTGCTCGTCATACACATCTATTATCTCTCAATGAGATTCACCACATTACCACCTCGGTGATAATTTAAATCCAAAACCATAAGTACAATTTATTCCAAACCGTACTTTTACCACAATCGACCAACGTAGGTCTCAACGCTGGCTTCGAATCTATACGAGCATCGTCCAATACCAACACACTAGAACATCTTTGTGCGAGAGTTCAAACTCCCCCACTTAGACTCCTTCCCATAACCACATCATCGAGATAAACGTATCCCTTGAAAACACTATCCACTCATTGTTGACTTAGTCAACTGTCGAGTCCGTCTCCGTCTCACCGAGACTCATACAACCAACACGCTAAAGAAAGACAAGATTCACCCGTCTTGTATTCCATAATGTACCCATCACGATACCTTGCTCCAACCTTGAGCATACGAAGGATTTTGGGATCATCCTTCTCCACTTCATACCATCTATTCATTAACACGAACAAAGCATCCCTCTTGCAATCGTCCAATTGCTATAGCTTTTTAAATTTCCGCTTAGTCACTCATGTACCTAAGGGTTTCTTTAGGCTACCCTAAGTACAATGCAACTACAACCATCGAAGTCGCACATCACGCCAGCAGGTATAAAAAGGCACCTGACATCGCGTCACGTAGGCTCCATTACCAACACACATCGAGATCAAAACACTCAATCTCTAGGGTTCCATCCACCCGATGAACTTCATGGTTCACCATCCTCAACACAAAAGTGAACACGCGCTTAACAACCAAACACCAAATCCCATTCCCATGGCTTGGTAGAAACATTTTCCAAACACTAAGGAATGCTTGGTTGCACCAAGTCTTACGCCCTTCACCCGTCAATCCAAACGCCACCGTAGGGTAATTCCATTAGGAATGTCACCCATAACGATAACATGCACAACACAATGCATTTAACAAACCCAAACTCATCGGCACATAATAAATAATCAAAAGACATATTTATTAAAACGAAAAGTACCTTAACATCTTCTCGCCACCCCCGTCCCTCCTAACTCAAAACACTCCGACTTACGATGTCCTTCTCCTTGGCAATTGAAGCACACCGTACCATCACCCTTTGGCACCGAACATTCCCAAAACTTGTGACCTCTCACGCCACAATTGTAACATCTAGAAGTACTAGAATCCGATATACTCATCCGTATACTACCCGTGCTCACACTTTCACCCTTAGTTCTCTTACTTGGAGCACCATACGAAACAACCATTCTCTTACTTGAAGGTTCACCACCTATCGATTGCAAATATGATTCGAAACCCCTAGCCACGACGAATAACTCCGCGAACGAGTTCACTTGACAAAGGCTAATTTTGTTCTGCAAGTCATCATTCAAAGTTCGATAGAAATCCCCCATCAACATACTTTCATTTCTGCTATACTTCGGGCAAAAAAGAACCTTCACCATAAAGGTCGTCTTGAGAGTACTCAAATTCATAGAACCTTGTTGCAAATTTCGTAACTCATCACGCAATTCTGCCAAATCGGTTTGCGTCCGGAACTCCTCGAAGAATTCCTTTTTAAAATCGTCCCACGATAACCCCATAAACGATTCATCACCAACAATATCAATTTTACCATCCAACCAATCCTTCGCCCTACCCCGCAACAAGCTAGTAGCGAGTCTTGTCCTCTTCTCGGGAGGGCATTCAATAGTGCGAAAACACCCTTCGACATCCGAGATACATGTTATGCTTATCAAAGGATTCGGTTTCCCGTCATACATTGGAGGTTTAGTCCTCATGAAGCTCTTATGGCAACGCTCCATTTCACCACTACTTTGAAATTCAGAATACTTCCCATCCATCCCTTCTCGTAATGCTCCCAATTGCTCCGCAACGGTGGCCGCAACTCTATCGTTAAACTCATCGTCACTCGTCTCGATCCCTTTTCTCGTTGTCATTCTAAAGAATGCAAAATGATTAGACCACGAACGTATAAAACCACACACACAACATCGCCCCATCTTGCTCAATAATCATCTTACATCACTTGTTAAACACGATTTGTACTCGTAACAATGGTAGCTAGTCATTATTACATGCACACGCCGTCTCAACTCATTAGTACAACGACTATCTTACTCGATGATATTTGCAAACGCAAACATAAACACAACACCAAATATATTAATAATATCCGCATATTAATATAAATGTTAGTCATCCCATAAACTAGGACACTAACTGAATTCCCATTCTGACCCGTAATCCTACAAGTCCCGCAACAATTAAGCACACACAAAAGTCTAAGTCTAGGCACCTATCTCAAGTCACCTAAATCCCTTAGACCATGCTCTGATACCACTTGTAACGACCCAACCCGTTATCCAACCGAATATCCAAAATATTTTTTTATAAACAGGAGGGTGCGCGGCGCGCAACCCTCACTGTGCGCGGCGCGCACAGAGCCCAGACAGTTCTAATCAAAATGTCATTTTCACGCGAACGGAAATCCTGCTTCCTGACACTTTTAGACGAAACAAATTATCATAACACGTCAATATAAGTAAAACTATGAATTTCCAACAATAAAACGAGTTTTACTACACCGGACCCACATCGGCCCGTTTTACTATTTACGTACAAAGTATAATTTTCGACCACATGAGTTTAACACAAAATAAAGACCGAGCATGGTGATTGGGGATACGCTACCCAATCCTAATCAATCCAAAAGCACGTCTTCTAAAGCAACCTACGCGAGTCCACAAGTTCCCACGCTTACCCGAGCCTCCACCTCCATGCGAATCTATAAAAATGTAAACAACGAGAGGGTAAGCTAACGTTTAGTGAGTGAGAATATACTACATCCATATTGTAAAGGCCCGTCCTAAACCATCTGGACGAACACTTCAACATCTGGTTCCATTGCGAGGTACTGACCTCTATATGATACGTTTTACAAACATTGCATTCGTTTTTAAAAGACAATCTTTCATTACAATGATAATTGACAAGTATGCATACCACTTCATAATATATCCAAACTATAAATGACTTAATCTGTCATTTACTTAATAATAATCTTTTTGAACTCAACGACTCAAATGCAACGTCTTTTGAAATATGCCATGAATGACTCTAAGTAATTTATTTAAATTGAGTACATTCACAGCGGAAGATTTTATTTGTACCTGAGAATAAACATGCTTAAAAGTGTTAACCAAAAGGTTGGTGAGTTAATTAGTTTATCATAAATATTCATTTCCAATAACTTAATTGACCACAAGATTTTCATTTTCATTTTCATTTCCATAATCATTAAACAGGTATTTCGCAATCTGCATAAAGATAAAATCATTCATATGGTGAACGCCTGGTAACCGAACTAACAAGATGCATATAAAATTCCCCCGCATACAAGCATTTTGCAATCTGCATGCTATATACCGGCCGTCGCAATCAGTATATATCAATCGAAGTACTAAAGCATTCGTAACCTGAATGGGACGTGTCAAGGTCCATAGATCTATCTTTAAGATTCGCGTCAATTAGGGGCCATTTCCCTAATTCTTAGGCTACCAAGCTAAAAAGGGGTGATTTTCGGTATTCGTAATCCAACCATAGAATATAGTTTAAGTACTTGTGTCTATTTCGTAAAATAGTTTATAAAAACATTGCATGTATTCTCAGCCCAAAAATATATATATAAAAAGGGAGTAATGAAACTCACGATACAATATTTTGTTGTAAAAATATTCATACGACGATACTGAACGATGCAGGGTTGGCCTTGAATTCACGAACCTATATCATTCATATATATATTAAAACATGTACTTGTAATCGAACAAATATATATGTATTATTATTAGTGATATAATTTTTATATTAATAACTTATATATGTCATTTTATATGTATTTTAAATAAATAACAATATTAATATAGTTAAGTTTTGTATTAAATATATATTTTTTTTATATAAATATCTTTTGTTTGTTAAATTAATGATAATACTAATAATAATAATACTAATAATAATGATAATATTGATAATAATTTTAATTATAAAAATAATAATTTTGCTGCTAATACTAGTTAGAATAATAGTTTTAAAGATTATATAATAATAATGTTACTCATGATAATATTAATAATAATACTTATAATGATCTGATAACATAATAATAATACATAATGATAATACTAATAATTATAATGTGATGTTAATACTAATATTTATGAAAATAATAATAAATTTTATTATTTTCATAATAATAATAATAATAATAATAACCATACTCATAATAGTGATAATAATACTAAAATGATAAATTAATAATAATAATAACATTAATAATACTTATAATAATAATAATAATAATGATTATAATACTTATAATTATGATAATAATACTAATTTTAATGATAATAATGTTAATTCTAATACTAATGTTAGTAATAATAATAATAATAATTTCATTAATCATTTTAATACCAATGATAATAATAATAATATAATAGTAATATTGATAACAATAATAATAATATTACTAATAATAATAATAATATAATAATAATAATGATAATAATAATATTAATTGTATTAATGATAATAATAATTTTCTTCTAATATTAGTAATAATTATATATAACATAATAACATAATCAAAATAATTTATAATAATAATAATAATAATAATAATAATAATAATAATAATAATAATAATAATAATAATAATAATAATAATAATAATAATAATAATAATAATAATAATAATTTTAAAAAAAAAAATAACTACCTTTGAAAGCCCTTTTTAAAAAAGATTTGCCCAAAGCCGGGCTTGAACCCGTGACCTCACACTTAACCGCAACACACAACACCACTGCACCATTTGTGTTATTCTGTAATTAAGCTCAACAAAAAAAATATACCCATAATAAATATTCTTCTTCTTCATCTTCTACTTCCAAAACACCATCGACCAAAATCAAATTCAACATAATTAATACAAACAAGGATTTAGATCCTTCAACAGAATCATAATTAATCCATAAGTGTTTGTGTTAATCATTAAATGAAATAATAAAAAAAATAAACAGAAAAATGTTGCTGCTGTATTCGCGTTTTAAAAAAAATCCAAACATCAAACTCAAATTTTTGAACATTTTAGCCAAAGATTTCTAAATAAGATAAGTTCTAAATCGATCCTAGAAATTTTCTTAATCCTCAATTTAACCTAAAACATAAAAACGAACTCGAATTTGATCAAAGAATAATTGTTGACTTTTTTGTAAAATAACTTTGACTCCAAAATTAAGATTCGATAGGAAGAATTGGACCTTCAAACTTTCCAGATAGTTTGAATGAAGGATTTCTAACAATACTGCATTAATACATTTTGTAATAATTTGCGAATTTGAGTTTTTCAAAAATTTGGATCGTGAACAGAGCAGGGCCTGTTCTTCTTTCTTTTAAAAAAAAAAACAATCAATTAATGACTGCAATGGTTTCAAATGATATTGAGGATGAATAATTGGATGACTTAATGATTATTGAAGAGTAATCCAGGTGATTTATAGCAGATACCAGAATTATTTGAGCAGACACAAAATAAAGTGAGAAAATGACTTGTAACAACTTTTGGATGCTATCTGCTGGATTTATTTAATCGAATTGCACCAGGTATGATTGGAAGAAAATTGACAGTGATTTGTAACAGCTATCGCGTAATTATCTGTATTTTTGATTCTTCTTATAATAAATATAAATATATATTAATGATATTATTAATACTAATTAATAATAATAATATTAATAATAATAATATTATTGATGAAGATACTAATAATAACATTTGATAAAAATAATAACATGATAATATTAATAATAACAAAAATGCTAATTTTAATAAGAATAATAAGTTTAATAATAATTAATAATAATGATAACTATAATAATAAAAATAATGATTTTAATAATAATAGTAATTATAAAAATTACAATATTAATAATCTTAATAATAACTAATATCATAATTTTACTATTAATTGTAATAATAATGATATTAATAATGATAACAATAATATTAGTAATATTAATAGTAATATAATAAATTAAATGTATTAAACTTTATATTTATATGTTATATAGTAATATCAAGTTACATGTTTCAATTTTTATATCTATATATTATATTATGTATTATAATAATATTAATAATACAAATAATAATATTAATATTAATATTAATAATAATAATGAGAGTAATACTAATAATATTGATATAACAAATTATGCTTATCAAATCTCATATATATATATATATATATATATATATATATATATATATACTCTATATATTAAATTAATAATATTAATAATACTGATCTCATTATTAATAATGAAAGAAATAACTATATTTTAACTTGTAATTAAATTTAATATAATAATATTATATATTATTAATTATGTAATACTTATATTATTAATATATTTGAATATTTAATATTTATATATATTATATATATTACAACATACATATAATATTAATTGAATACAGAATTAATATATATATATATATATATATATATATATATATATATATATATATAATTATTTTAATAACATCTTATTTATTTTTGTATATTACTCAACATATTTAATTCAAATGATTAAATGGTATAATATTAATTTAAATTAATATATACACTTATATTTATATTTACATATATATATTTATTTACATATTTATTTACACATAATTGTTCATGAATCGTCGAGAATTGGCAAAGGTTAACTGAATCCATATAAACAGTTCAAAAATTTTGAGACTCAACATTTCAGACTTTGCTTATCGTGTCGAAATCATATAAAGATTAAGCTTAAATTTGGTCAGAAATTTCCGGGTCGTCACAGTACCTACCCGTTAAAGAAATTTCGTCCCGAAATTTGAGTGAGGTCGTCATGGTCGACAACTAGAATATTTTCGTAACGAATACAAGTTGAAACTAAAGTTTATCACCATTGAGTATTTTGAATAGAATAATTAAATAGATTACTCAAAAGCGTATGAGAGAAGCTATTGCAAAAGATTTGTAATGAAGAAATAGAGATTCGTCTTAACTTTTGACGTAGTCAGGGTTGAAATCTGGAATTCAAGGGATTTAAAGAAAATCTTAGAAATCTATATAACATCTGATTCTTGGGATTTAAGGAAATTAGGATCTCTTTAATTAAATGCGGTCATCTGTCTCGATTGCTACGTCTGATATTTCCATTATAAATTAAACTCTTCCGTTCCATTATTTTCACCACTCCTATACTTTCTTTCTTAATTCTTACTTCTAAAAGATCCGTTAATATGTTCAATCCTGTATTGATCCTTGCTATTATATTAACCATATTTATCATCATTTTTCTTTTCTATCTTCCACCAGAAGAATATTTTTACTTCTACAATGTTCTTGGGATGGTGGTTTTCATAATCCTACCATGTATTTGTCTTTCCATAATTATTGATATTCACGGTTAATGATCTCTCCTATTTACTGTGATTTATACTCCTATACTTCCTTCTTCGATTCTAAAGATTTTGATCATGCTAAACCTAGCATTAGTTCTTGACATTATCCTGACTATTGACACAATCATCCTTCTTTCTCAACTACCACTCGAGTCATCTGTTTACTTCTACTATGCTCTAGGGATTATTGTGTTTATCATTTTCCCGTGTCTTGATATTTCTATTCGTATTAATGTACACGGTTTGTGATCTCCGTGTTGTTGTCGGGCTTACTATTTTTCCTTATATTTCGGAGTTCCATGCTTTTGTTTTCTTTTCCCGACCATAAGTAAAGCGAGTAATGGTCCAAAATTTGTAAGTATGGAGTTTCGAATGAACTTAATGTTCTAAACGAGAAGGAACGTAATAGCACGATTTGATTTGTTATATTACTAGAATCACTGAGGACGGAACTATCAAGAATATATTTTCTTGATATGTTTAGAGGTTAAGCAGAATAAAAGAGTTATGTAACATGGCACATGATGGCGGTATGTTCTGTGAACCATCATCGAGTTCCATTAGAAATTTCAGCATGACTTACTGTAATATAATCACGTTGTCCAGGCGCCATTATATTATACTAACTCATGCTTCAATTCCCAACACTTCTCCAGAAATCATTCATAATTTAAACTCGAACGTTATAGAATTTTAGAAACTAAAACAGTTTCCTTTATGATGTAATACGGATAGCACGAAGAGATAAATAATTTCGGGCAAGAATATTTATGAAAATATCCTCGGAAATATCGAAGATATTTATGATGATATTTTGGAATTTCTAAGTTCGAAGGTTGATGAAGAAAAATTTCCGCAAGATTTTAACATGAGTACGGAGCAAGATATTCGCCAACGATTTCATCGGATACAGAATTATCTGGATTCTTTGAATATAGGGTTTGGTCCTTGTATTTGTCCTTGGACTCCTTCATGGTTTGCTCAATCCGTTTTTCAGTACCAAATTTTCTATCGAGCGTTCCTAACACACCATTCTTTATCATCAAACTTTTGGCCATTAAGACCATCTACAATTTTGCTGTTTCCTCTGCATTTAATGTTACCATATATGAATCTGTGGTTATCAATTCGAGGTGTTTTCAAGAAGATTTTTTTAGATGATTGAACGCTGATTGTAATCGTCAAGATACAAATGAGGTTTAAGATGAAGTCAAGTGGCAACTTGAAGAAATGTTTAGTTTCATATGTTATAATCCATATTTTAATATCTTTTTAATTGTCCAATGTTAGTAGTCCAATGTTAGTAGTCCAATAGTCCATATATAGTTTAATATATAATCTTCGAATTAATTAAGACGTATTATATTGCCTAGGATTCAATCTCGACCCATTGTACAACTATTGTCTTTGAAGTAATCTAGACGTATTGTGTACATGTGTCTTACGATTTATTCGACGTATTGTATATGTATTGTCTAAATCACAACCCATTGTACAACTATTGTCTTTGAAGTAATCTCGACGTATTGTGTACATGTGTCGTACGATTTATTTAACGATATTTAAAATGCGTAAAATAAATAACAGTATTTAAATGACGATAAATAAAATTGCGGGTATTTAAATTGCAATAATTAAAATTGCGATAATTAAAATGACAATAAATAAAATGTAATAAAGAAATAGTCATAACGGATATTGGAATAGTTAGCTAGGATATTGTTAGCGTGGATTCTTAATAAAATTTCACATAGTATTAGTTTGTTTCTAATCAATTTTTATTATGTCCATTATTTCTTCATTATGCCACTTGTTGGATTTTGATTGGTCAAAATCCGGATATGAAATTGTATTTGAAAGAAAGTGTGTGATGACTCGGATTTTTCCGAATACTTGATTATACTATCTACATGATTTAATAATTCTGACTTGATAAGCAATGAATTTTAATAAGTCTTGAACCTCCAGAAAGAGTTTTACACAAGCTTTTGGTCACCCTTTTATTCCTACGATTCACGAACGTCATAACTTGTATTAATTATATATATGTACATATATGTATATGTATATATATATATATATATATATATATATATATATATATATATATATTAACTTGAAAATATGATAATTAAATATCTCATTAAGTATATTAACAAGGTATTATATATACATTCTCATACTACTAATTTAAAGAGTTTTCGAACAGTATATATGTTACTTTTTAAATGATGAAATTAACTTATGTTAAAATGTATTTACATACAATGTATTATGTTAAAATGTATTTACATACCATGAGTATAAATACACTTAGTAATATACAAATACAGATAAGGGATAGCTATATTCGTATTTCCGTTCATTTTTCTCAAGAATTCTACTCGTATTTATACGATATTTATACGATATATATACGATATTTATACGCGTATTATACGCAACTTCTAGAAGTATTTACTATTGGTATATACCAATATAAATCTACATGATTGATATATTATGTCATGCATGACATCATCAATCTTATTATGTCATTCATGACATCATCAATTTAATTATACTTGATATTAGTAAAAAAAAAAAAACAACATAAGTTGTCTACATATACCTTAAAAACTTTTTTATGCATACACTCATTTTTCCATTCTATTTTCTCATTCATACTCTCTAAATTCTCTCTCGAAATACTCTCATCTTTATACTAGATCATCCCCAAGCATTTTCTTCATCTTTTAGCTTCAAAAACAATCTATAATCATCATATAAGAAGCAATCAAGAACACTTACTTTGATTCAAGTTTTGCTTCCAAGTTTGGTTATCTTTAAGCACCAATTCAAGGAGTCTTTCAAGCTCTAGAAATCCTCTTCATATTCAGCTACTTACCTTTCTTAAATCAAGGTATTAGCCTTACCAAAACTCTTGTTCAATTCATATGATTATAGCTATATATATAAGAATTCATAACTAATAACTACTAGAACATAGTTTAGTTAATTTTAAACTTATTTGGAAAACTAATCTAATCTTTCTAACTTAACTCTAATAACACTTATTTATATGTATTATGATGTTATATTAAGATATTATAAGAACTTATAACTTGTACATATGAATAACACCTTAAAAACTATATTAACCATATCTTTGCTAACTTTTCCTATATCCTATATATATTCGGACATGTTATCATTAGTATAACAAAATATTATAATCTTGGTTGATTCCAAGCTTGTATATATATAATAATCTTGGTACATTCCATGACAATACGTATACAATACGTTTTGATAAATCCTAAGTCAATACATCTCTGGATTGATGCAAGACAATATGTACACAATACGCCGTGGGGTAATTCTAAGATTATATATATATATATATATATATATATATATATATATATATATATATATATATATATAACGATTATTGGACTGTTGGACTTTTCAGACTATTTTGGACTTTTCGGACTATTTTGGACTACTAACAATGGACTAGTAACAAAGGACTACTAACAATGGTCTACTAACATAAAATGTTAAAAATTATTATATAAGTATTCTATGAACTTGCTATATTAATTTTGTTCACATGTATTATTATCTGAATCATTTTTATTGTTATAGGTTCATGAATCCAAGGACGTCGGCTGTATTTTAATAAGTTGGAAACTTGTTAAAACTACACTTTTACGACAGTGAGTATATAGTCCCATTTTTAAACTCTTCAATATTTTGGGATGAGAATACATGCATCTTTTGTTTTTCAAAATAGACACAAGTACTTAAATATATATTCTATGTTGAGTTGTACCTTTGTATATATCCCTAATAGTCTGGTAACTGTTTGTTACATGTGGTTAACATGTAAGCGCGAATCCTATTGATAGATCTATTGGGTTTGACAACCCCACTCGGGCTAGTTAGCACTAGTTCATAACAGGTGTTTAGTACTTTGTTTTACTACATTTGGTACGGTGTAGAGATAACTTTGAAAAGCGAATATGCACGGAAAACATCTGTTAAGTATAGTTACTGGGCGCTCAACAACATATAGAATATCTTTGCAGAAATGTTTATAACATGAAATCTTGTGGTCTATTGTTATATCTTATGCTGGCTTTAAAACCTATATCTCACCAACCTTTGTGTTGACAGTTTAAGCATGTTTATTCTCAGGTCTTTAAAAGTCTTCCGCTGATTGCTTGCTCATGGTGTTGCATGGCGTCGTTCATGCTTATGTTTAAAGAAAGTTGCATTCTAATAAACGTTATCTTTGTCATGTAATATATTTGGCTATTATGCCCACGTTGTAATATTCCAAAACTTATATATTCGGGGATCATTTCTCAAATGATCGCCCACATGTTTAAAACTTTCATTTATATATGAAAGGTTTGGTCGTTATGAAATAAGAATGCAATATTTTATAAAATGTATCATATAGAGGTCAAAAACCTCGCTATTGAGATCAATGAATAACGTACCTCGTTTATAGTAATATGGACGGGTGGTTTCAAAGTGATCGTGCTTTAAATGAAAGGATACGTATATCTGTGGTTTTAAAGAGTATAGTTAATGACGGTTTAATCAGAATTGAAGAATGTACAGTTTAACATATTAATGTGAAATCTAAATATTTCTCGGGTATTACCTACCCGTTAAAATATTCTCATCATTAATAGTTTGTACGAAAGTATGTTGATGTATAAAGATACGTAGAATGAATATAAATGATATAGAATGTTATGTAGGACGAATATAATCGATGTAGAATGATAATTATGCTCGAGGTATAGATTGTGATGTTGAGGCGTGTGATGTTGAGGCTCGTGTTGTTGGTGGTACATGTACTGTTGGTGCCGATGTTGGTGCTGATGGTGCCTGTGATGCCTGCAAGTTGTGCATCACACTCTCCAAATCCACTACTCGAGCGCGAAGCTTGTTGACTTCTTCTATTACCCCGGAATGATGAGATGTGGAAACGAGCGGATGGATAAGGTTTAGAATAGCCGATATTATGTAATCATTGCGAGCTGTTCTGGCAATGAGGGTGAAAATGGTGTTTCGGACGGGTTCACCGGTAAGTGCTTCAGGTTCTTTGCCAAGAGGTGAATTCAGTTGGTGAAAAGGGTCACCTTCCTCTTGTCTCCATTGGTTAAGTCGACTATGAACCCATCCCCAATTCATCCAGAACTGATGATGGCTAATTGGTTGATTCATTCCCGTTACACTACTTTCGGAGCTCGTGTGGAAATCCATATCGGAATAGCGGTCAGAATCCGAGGAACTTGAACTGGTTGCAGAATTCATCTTACACGGTTAGATAAAGGATTTTTGATATGAAATGATTTTCGGATATCGGATGATATTCTAATTACATAGAATACCTTTATGTAGTACAGAAGATCCCGTAGATTACGGAGGAACTTTCAGAAGCTGTCAAGTAAAGTTAAAATAACAGATACGCTAAGATATGAATTTTGTCTATACACTATCTATGCAGTAATTGCAGTAAGACGTGTCTAGACTAAGAATGATAAGCAAGTAATTTTCGACACAAAATGATAAGCAAAACTTTTTGACATGTAGACACGGTCGAAGTCCAGACTCACTAATGTATCTTAACAACTATTAGTTAGACACACTAATGCAATACCTGGTTCACTAAGACCACTGCTCTGATACCAACTGTAAAGGCCCATCCTAAACCATCTGGACGAACACTTCAACATCTGGTTCCATTGCGAGGTACTGACCTCTATATGATACGTTTTACAAACATTGCATTCGTTTTTAAAAGACAATATTTCATTACAACGATAATTGACAAGTATGCATACCACTTCATAATATATCCAAACTATAAATGACTTAATCTGTGATTTACTTAATAATAATATTTTTGAACTCAACGACTCGAATGCAACGTCTTTTGAAATATGCCATGAATGACTCCAAGTAATTTCTTTAAATTGAGCACATTCACAGCGGAAGATTTCATTCGTACCTGAGAATAAACATGCTTAAAATGTCAACCAAAAGGTTGGTGAGTTCATTAGTTTATCACAAATATTCATTTCCAATATCTTAATAGACCACAAGATTTTCATTTTCATTTTCATTTCCATAATCATTATACAGGCATTTCGCAATCTGCATAAAGATAAAATCATTCATATGGTGAATGCCTGGTAACCGAACTAACAAGATGCATATAGAATATCCCCCGCATACAGGCATTTCACAATCTGCATGCAATATACCAGTCATCGCAATCAGTATATATCAATCGAAGTACTAAAGCATTCGTAACTCGAATAGGACGTGTCAAGGTCCATAGATCTATCTTTAGGATTCGCGTCAATTAGGGGCCATTTCCCTAATTCTTAGGCTACCAAGCTAAAAAGGGGCGATATTCGGTATTCGTAATCCAACCATAGAATATAGTTTAAGTACTTGTGTCCATTTCGTAAAATAGTTTATAAAAACAGTGCATGTATTCTCAGCCCAAAAATATATATATAAAAAGGGAGTAATGAAACTCACGATACATTATTTTGTAGTAAAAATATTCATACGACGATACTGAACAATGCAGGGTTGGCCTTGGATTCACGAACCTATATCATTCATATATATGTTAAAACATGTACTTGTAATCGAACAAATATATATGTATTATTATTAGTGATATAATTTTTATATTAATAACTTATATATGTCATTTTATATATATATTTTAAATAAATAACAATATTAATATATTTAAGTTTTGTATTAAATATATATATTTTTTTATATAAATATCTTTTGTTTGTTAAATTAATGATAATACTAATAAAAATAATAATAATAATAATAATAATAATAATACTAATAATAATGATAATATTGATAATAATTTTAATTATAAAAATAATAATTTTGCTGCTAATACTAGTTAGAATAATAGTTTTAAAGATTATATAATAATAATGTTACTCATGATAATATTAATAATAATACTTATAATTATCTGATAACATAATAATAATACATAATGATAATACTAATAATTATAAAGTGATGTTAATACTAATATTTATGAAAATAATAATAAATTTTATTATTTTCATAATAATAATAATAATAATAATAATAATAATAATAACCATACTAATAATAGTGATAATAATACTAAAATGATAAATTAATAATAATAATAACATTAATAATACTTATAATAATAATAATAATAATAATTATTATTATTATAATACTTATAATTATGATAATAATACTGATATTAATGATAATAATGTTAATTCTAATAATAATGTTAGTAATAATAATAACAATAATTTCATAAATCATTTTAATACCAATGATAATAATAATAATATAATAGTAATATTAATAACAATAATAATAATATTACTAATAATAATAATGATAATAATATTAATTGTATTAATGATAATAATAATTTTATTCTAATATTAGTAATAATTATATATAACATAATAACATAATCAAAATAATTTATAATAACAATAATAATAATAATAATAATTTTTTAAAAAAACAACTACATTTGAAAGCCCTTTTTAAAAAGATTTGCCCAAAGCCGGGCTCGAACCCGTGACCTCACACTTAACCGCAACACATAACACCACTGCACCATTCGTTTTATTCTGTAATTAAGCTCAATAAAAAAAATATAACCCGTAATAAATATTCTTCTTCTTCATCTTCTTCTTTCAAAACACCATTGACCAAAATCATAATCAACATAATTAATACAAACAAGGATTTAGATCCTTCAACAGAATCATAATTAATCCATAAGTGTTTGTGTTAATCATTAAACGAAATAATAAAAATAAATAAACAAAAAAATGTTGCTGCTGTATTCGCGTTTTAAAAAAAAAATCCAAACATCAAACTCAATTTTTTGAACATTTTAGCCAAAGATTTCTAAATAAGATAAGTTCTAAATCAATCCTAGAAACTTTCTCAATCCTCAATTTAACCTAAAACATAAAAACGAACTCGAATTTGATCAAATAATAGTTGTTGACTTTTTTGTAAAATAACTTTGACTCCAAAATTAAGATTCGATAGGAAGAATTGGACCTTGAAACTTTCCAGATAGTTTGAATGAAGGATTTCTAACAATACTGCATTAATACATTTTGTAATAATTTGCGAATTTGAGTTTTTCAAAAATTTGGATCGTGAACAGAGCAGGGCCTGTTCTTCTTCTTTTTTTTTTAAGAAAAAAACAATCAATTAATGACTGCAATGGTTTCAAATGATATTGAGGATGAATAATTGGATGACTTAATGATTATTGAAGAGTAATCCAGTTGATTTATTGCAGATACCATAATTATTTGAGCAGACACAAAATAAAGTGAGAAAATGCCTTGTAACAAATTTTGGATGCTATCTGCTGGATTTATTTAATCGAATTGCACCAGGTATGATTGAAAGAAAATTGACAGTGATTTGTAACAGCTATCGGGTAATTATCTGTATTTTTTATTCTTCTTTTAATAAATATAAATATATATTAATGATATTAATAATACTAATTAATAATAATAATATTAATAATAATAATATTATTGATGAAGATACTAATAATAACCTTTGATAAAAATAATAACATGATAATATTAATAATAACAAAAATGCTAATTTTAATAAGAATAATAAGTTTAAAAATAATTAATAATAATGATAATTATAATAATAAAAATAATGATTTTAATAATAATAGTAATTATAAAAATTACCATATTAATAATCTTAATAATAACTAATATCATAATTTTACTATTAATTGTAATAATAATGATATTAATAATGCTAACAATAATATTAGTAATATTAATAGTAATATAATAAATTAAATGTATTAAACTTTATATCTATATGTTATATAGTAATATCAAGTTACATGTTTCAATTTTTATATCCATATATTATATTATGAATTATAATAATATTAATAATACAAATAATAATATTGTTAACACCTATTTCCTTATGAGGTAAGGTTTAGTATGTTAGCACAATACTAGAAGTACCTAGCTAAAAGTGGGGGAGTGTTGCCGATTGATGTTTACCCTCGGGAAATAATCCCTGCAGACCCGGTTCACAAGTATAGAAACTTGTGGTGTGGCTTAATCAATCTTTTGTCCGCTGAGTTTAGAGCTGCTAGCCGGATGACTTCTAGTGAGAGAAAATACTATGTGAGAGAGAAAGGTGAAATCTCTGCTCACAAGTTGTCAGAATGTCTGAATGTGGAAAATGACGACCCAAGGGGTCTACTTATAGTGATAGATCCACCGGATTGTTCGGTGACACGTGTCAGATGATGATACGTTCTGTTATTCGTGATCCGAAATATGCGCTGGATGTGAGGTTCTCCGGTCAGGGCTTAAGCGCTAGGTGTGACGACCCGGAAATTTCCGACCAAATTTAAACTTAATCTTTATATGATTTTGACACGATAAGCAAAGTCTGTAAAGTTGAAATTCAAAATTTTGGAACTGTGTTCATGTAACCTTCGACTTTCCGGAAGATTCACGAACCACTATTTGTAAATAAGATATGTATATAAATATATGTATATATTTGAGATTGATATTTACATATATATAAATGTTTCCAACATGTTAAGCAATCAAACTTGTTAAGACTTGATTAATTGAAACGGATATTACATAAACGTTTGACCACCCAGTTTGTCTGACGATTCACGAACGTTAAATCTTGTAAAAACGACATGATGATATATATATATATATATGGACATATATATATATATATATATATATATATATATATATATATATATATATATTTAACATGGTATTATGGTAAGTAAGTATCTCATTAAGTATATTAACAATGGGTTATATACATAAAATGAGACTACTAAATTAAGGAATTTGAAACAAGATATATATGTAACGGTTATTGACGTAATAACGTCTTAATTAAAATAAATACATATGTATTGTATTAAGATATATTAATACATTATGTTTAACATGATATAATGATAATTAAGTATATCATTAAGTGTATTAACAATGAATTATATACATAAAACGAGACTACTAACTTAAGGGTTTCGAAACAATATATACAAGTAACGATTAACGACGAAATAACGACTTAATTAAAATGTATATATATATGTATTGTATTAATATGTATTAATAAACTTTTGAATGCCTTAAGAACATATATCAAAATACTTATACTTAACAAAAATGCTTACAATTACATTCTCGTTCATTTTCATCAACAATTTTACTCGTATGCACCCGTATTCGTACTCGTACAATACACAGCTTCTAGATGTATATATACTATTGGTATATACACTCAATCATCAGGTCCTTAGCAGCCCATGTGAGTCATTAAACATGTGGAAACCATCATTTGTCAACTAGCATGAATGATTACACAAAATTACAAAAATATTATAAATCATTCATGAATTATTTACATGAAAACAAAATTACACATCCTTTATATCTAATCCATATACCAACGACCAAAAATACCTACAAACACTTTCATTCTTCAATTTTATTCATCTAATTGATCTCACTCAAGTTCCATCTTCAAGTTCTAAGTGTTCTTTATAAATTCTACAAGTTCTAGTTTCATAAAATCAAGAATACTTCCAAGTTTACTAGCTCACTTCCAATCTTGTAAAGTGATCATCCAACCTCAAGAAATCCTTGTTGTTTACAATAAGATATCATTCTAAATCAAGGTAATACTCATATACAAACTTTGATTCAATTCCTATAACTATAACTATCTTAATTCGAGTGATAATCTTACTTGAACTTGTTTTCGTGTCATGATTCTACTTCAAGAACTTTCAAGCCATCCAAGATCCTTTGAAGCTCTAGATCATTTCTCATCATTTCCATTAGGTTTACCTACTAAACTTGAGGTAGTAATGATGTTCATAACATCGTTCGATTCTTACTTATATAACCATCTTATTTGAAGAAAATAACTTGTAATAACTAGAACATAGTTTAGTTAATTCTAAATTTGTTCGCAAACAAAGTTAATCCTTCTAACTTGACTTTTAAAAATAACTTAACACATGTTTTATATCTATATGATATGCTAATTTAATGAGTTAAAACTTGGAAACACGAAGAACACCGTAAAACTAGATATACGCCGTCGTAGTAAAATCGGGGGCTGTTTCGGGTTGGATAATAATAAAAAAAAACTATCTTAGACTTTGATTTAAAGCTTTGTATTTTGGGAAAATAATATTTCATATAAACATGATAACATATCCAAATATTATGGTTAAACTCAAAGTAGAAGTATGTTTTTCAAAATGGTAATCAAGATGTCGTTCTTTCGACGGAAATGACTACCTCTTTCAAATATGGACTTGTAACCTGTAACTCTGACTATAAACCACTAATTTTTCAGTTTATTTCTAAATACTACAGTTCATTATGAAACCATAGCAATTTGAATCACTCAAAATCGATTTATAACGAAGAAGATATGGGCAAAACAAGATTGGTTAGAAATCACCAAAATAGCTACGGGATTATTTTGCAAAAATCTATACTAACCATGTCCTAGCTAACTTTTCTTGTATTATACATGTATTTATACATATTTACTTATACTATACTAGTCTTGGTTAATCGTAAGACACATGTACACAATACGTCGAGATAACTTCAAAGACAACAGTTTGTACAGTGGGCCGTGATTAAACCTTAGACAATATATATACAATACGTCAGATAAATCGTAAGACACATGTACACAACACGTCGAGATAACTTCAAAGACAATAGTTGTACAATGGGTTGTGATTGAGTCTTAGACAATATATTTACAATACGTCAGATAAATCGTAAGAAACATGTACACAACACGTCGAGATAACTTCAAAGACAATAGTTGTACAATGGGTTGTGATTGAGTCTAAGACATTATATTTACAATACGTCTTGATTATTCCAGGGTGATGTATTGAACTATATATATGGACTACTAACGTTGGACTGCTAACATTGGACTACTAACGTTGGACTGCTAACTTGACAACTTAAATCATCAACACGTAAATAAAAATATGATTTGAATATATTTATCATACTTTGATATATATGTATATATTTATTATAGGTTCGTGAATCGATCCGTGGCTAAGTCTGATTTTCGACGAATTGAAAATTTGTGAAAGTGAGTTTCATTATTCCCTTTTATTATATTTTTGGGCTGAGAATACATGCGCTGTTTTTATAACTGTTTTACGAAATGGACCCAAGTACTAAACTATATTCTATGATTGGATTACGAATACCGAATATCACCCCTTTTTAGCTTGGTAGCCTAAGAATTAGGGAAATGGATAGATCTATGGACCTTGACAAGTCCCATTCGGGGTACGAATGCTTAAGTACTTCGATTGATATATACTGATTGCGACGGCCGGTATATAGCATGCAGATTGCGAAATGCCTGTATGCGAGGGATATTCTATATGCATCCTGTTAGTTCGGTTACCAAGTGTTCACCATATGAATGATTTTATCTTTATGCAGATTGCGAAATGCCTGTATAATGATTATGGAAATGAAAATGAAAACGAAAATCTGGTGGTCTATTAAATTGTTAGAAATAAATATTTATGATAAACTAATGAACTCACCAACCTTTTGGTTGACACTTTTAAGCATGTTTATTCTCAGGTATGAAAGAAATCTTCCGCTGTGCATTTACCCAATTTAAAGATATTACTTGGAGTCATTCATGACATATTTTAAAAGACGTTGCATTCGAGTCGTTGAGTTCAACAAGATTATATTAAAGTAAATGACAGATTAAGTCATTTATAGTCTGATTATATTGTGAAATGGTATGCATATTTTTCAACTATCATTGTAATGAAAGTTGTCTTTTAAAAACGAATGCAATGTTTGTAAAACGTATCATATAGAGGTCAAAACCTCGCAATGGGACCAAATGTTATTGTATTCGTCCATATGAATTTGGACGGTTGGTATCAGAGTGTTGGTCTTAGTGAACCAGGTCTTTCATTAGTGCGTCTAACTGATAAGTTGTTATGATGCATTAATGAGTCTGGACTTCGACCGTGTCTGCATGTCAAAAGTTTTGCTTATCATCTCTTGTCAGGAATTACCTGCTTAACATTCTTAGTCTAGAGACATCTTACTGCATTGATTGCATGATTAGTGTATAGACAAAATTCATATCTTAGTGTATCTGTTACTGTAAACTTTGTTTGACAGCTTCCGAAAATTCCTCCGTAATTTGCAGAATCCTTTATACTCTATATAGGTATTCAATGCAAATAGAATATGACAGCTATTCCGACCAAATTTAAACTTAATCTTTATATGATCTCGACACGATAAGCAAAGTCTATTAAGTTGAAATTCAAAATTTTGGAACTGTGTTCATGTAACCTTCGACTTTTCCGGACGATTCACGAACCACTATTTGTAAATAAGATATGTATATAAATATATGTATATATTTGAGATTGATATTTACATATATATAAATGTTTTCAACATGTTAAGCAATCAAACTTGTTAAGACTTGATTAATTGAAACGGATTTTACATAAACGTTTGACCACCCAGTTTGTCCGACGATTCACGAACGTTAAATCTTGTAAAAACGACATGATGATATATATATATATATATATATATATATATATATATATATATATATATATATATATATGGACATATATATATATATATATATATATATATATATATATATATATATATATATATATATATATAACATGGTATTATGGTAAGTAAGTATCTCATTAAGTATATTAACAATGGGTTATATACATAAAATGAGACTACTAAATTAAGAAATTTGAAACAAGATATATATGTAACGGTTATCGACGTAATAACGTCTTAATTAAAATAAATACATATGTATTGTATTAAGATATATTAATACATTATGTTTAACATGATATAATGATAATTAAGTATATCATTAAGTGTATTAACAATGAACTATATACATAAAACGAGACTACTAACTTAAGGGTTTCGAAATAATATATACAAGTAACGATTAACGACGAAATAACGACTTAATTAAAATGTATATATATGTATTGTATTAATATGTATTAATACACTTTTGAAAGCCTTAAGAACGTATATCAAAATACTTATACTTAACAAAAATGCTTACAATTACATTCTCGTTCATTTTCATCAACAATTATACTCGTATGCACCCGTATTCGTACTCGTACAATACACAGCTTCTAGATGTATATATACTATTGGTATATTGATGTGCGAGCGGAGGGGTACGAAATAGTATTATTTTTAATATGAAATACGGCGAAATATGATACAAGTTTTATTTATTTATATAGATGGGATATACCTAAACCTTGCTACACACTTATAGGCAGTGTACCTAATCGTAGAGTAGTGTAGTTTTTAGTAAGTCCGGTTCGTTCCACAGGGAGATCAATATTAAAGCGTACTATATTTTACAAAACTATATATGTATATATATATATATATATATATATATATATATATATATATATATATATATATATAATTATTATTATTATAAAAGGGGGGTTTTTACCGTTTAACGACCGGTTTGTCAAATTTTAGTTTTAGCGATAAAGATAAATGACGATAATATAAATGACAGAATTTAAATTTCGATAAAGTAAATTGCAGTAATTAAAATGACAGTAAATAAAGGTACGATGAAATATGAAATAAAAGGATTATGCTTATTTAAACTTCCGTAATCATGATGTTTGATATTTTGGTTATATATTATTACCCAGGGTTAATTGTTATTTGGCCTGGTTTATTTGATATGTCTATCTGGCTTTTGCCCATAATAGTCCATCGGTCATAAATATAAAGTGCGAGTGTCCTCGTCAAATTACCCTTATACCCGAAGTCAAATAGTCCAACTAATTAAGGATTTAAACTGTGACACAGTTATCACTTCTGTCAACAATTACACCAGTTATCACTGTATGTAATCCACCCCTGTTTTAATTAGATATGAATATTAATTTATCCACTTGATCAGTTTGAATACTCAATTACCCAACCTGAATAATTAATTAAATGATTATAATAGACTCCGTATGAACGTCACTAAATAGGACAACCATAATCATTATTTAATTATTAGGCTAATTAATTTGAAGATAGGTTCGACAGACTCCAATGAGTTGTCACTCGATTAGACAATACCCTCCATCTATTAATAGTCCATAGTCCAATGTCCACAAGTGTCGGTCTTTGTACAAACATTAATTATGGTCTGAAATTCAATAACCCGGTCTTTAATATTTAGTCTAACATCACGATTACTTCGGCTCAAATAAGCATAATAATAACTTAGTTACAAGACATTAATTTAAAAAGGAACAACATAGCTTACAGTGGTGATTAATAGCGTAGCGTTAAACAGACAGAGTTCTGACTTAAAACCCGTAAAACATTTCTTACAATAACCCAATTATTATTAAACTTAAATTAAAATTAAGATTATAAATATATATATTTATGTTACAGATGAAGAGAAGAGAAAAAGATGTATAATAAGCTCGAGCAAACTGGCTTTTTATAGATATGTGGCCTGCTACAGTAACTCATGCGATCGCATGAGTTTTATGCCTATTTCTCATGCGATCGCATGGCCTCCAGATCCAGCTCACAATTTTTTGGATTTTTACTTGTCGACATATTATAAAAATATATATAATATATAAATAATTTATATAATTATTTAAATATTATATTATATTCTTGTGCATAGTTGACTCATAATTTTGGCTCCGATGTCTCGTACATTTACGCCCAGTTTATGTCTCAGTCCCGGTTTCTCGAACGTCTTTTCGTACAATTTAATATCGTGTAATTTGCGTTCCGCGACTTGCATTCTTGTCAATCTTTAGACGTTTTTCTTCAATAATTTAAACCACTTGGAGTGTAACTTGTACGTTTGAGCATTTTGGACGTTTTTGCCTTTTAAATATTCATTTTCGACTTTAAATCTTCATTTTTGAGCGATCTTCGTCTTTCGTCTTCGCACTTATTTATTTAAACAATTACAACTAAAAATAAGGAAATTACAATTAAAAACATTACATTTTGGAATGATATTGCATCTAAATATATGTTCGTTTTAAGCAATATCAAATATCCCTACACTTGAATGTTGCTTGTCCTCAAGCAATATAGAACTTGATATAAAACAAACTTCACACTAATCACTTCTTTATTCTTCACACTTTATACATCAGTGATTTTGGTACGACGGTATAAACAATGATAGTAACAATAGAACCATGGTTAAAGGTGGGTGTGCCATCCACAGTTGCCTCGGGTTCAGGTCAACGACATTTGCAATCAAATAGCCGATTTACTTTCGGTTTCCAAAGCAAAGTGCACATTTGAAAGGCGGTTTAAAGTCTCACATGACTATAAAAATTTAGATCCTTTAGTAAATAAGATCTTTATGAAAACATTTGATCTTTTGAAAATTCAAGCTAGGTTTTACCCTAGACAGGTTTTCCGGAATAACCCTTCGCCGGTGTTTGCAAAATTGTTTTTGTGGGTTGTGGGTTTTAGATTTTTTTAAAATTTTAGCTCAAAACTTGCGGTTTTGTGTCACCCACTTGCTAACCTTGTATTAGGAAAGCACACATCCAGTCTACTTGTCCCGTATATTACCTTTCGGTAAACGACCGTCCGGTTGTAAAGGAAAGCGATGAATAAGCAACTGTTAAGACGATGTCTAATGACATGCGTATGATTATGGTCTAAAACGTGTCGGATGCAATTACTATCCTTGGTAGGAGAAATAGTAAAGATCACCCTTATAGTTTTTCGGTCTGGCACAAGGTCCTGTCTTTGACCATGCTATGCAACCACCGTTCTTACGGTTGACACCCGATTTGGTTCAGGTGACCTAATGAATTCTGATGAAATCCTAGGATTTTACGTTCAATGGTAATGAACGCATTAAAAATGGGTTTTTAGAAAATAAATCGGTTTTAGTTTTGATCAAAATATTTTCTCGTTCAAGCTCGAGTTTAGATATCATTGAATTCCATGAGTTTGAATTCTCAATCTTTAAGGTCAATCTCAAGGATTGAGTAATATAGGCTTAAAAGCTGATTTTTAATCTTTAAGGAGATTATCCTTTCTGGGGATCTGATTCATTAGTCTTATCCAGCTAATTTGCACGGCGCCCTCCCCATTTTACGAGACAGATCCTCTCATGGTTAGGATAGGTCCGTGGATTTCCTGCTGATTTTAGAAATGACTTTTCTAGATTTTTCGTCAACCTACAGCTGGTCTGGACGACAACTTCTTGACCTAAATCAAGAAGCGCGTGTCTTTTTCAGAAGACTTTACTTCCTATAATGATGGGATTGATTCATCGTGTAGATCCATCTTTCTCATATATTTATATTATAGTAAACCGGGTAAAACTGATTAATATTGCCCAAAGCAAAAAGTACCAGCAATAACTTTACAGAAATATGTGATTGATAGATAGTTTTTAAAGAACTTGGCGAATTCTTCCCACACTTAGCTTTTATTTATGTTTTTATTTGCCTTTTTATTCTCCTCCATTTCATTTTAAATGAATTCTAGCATTTAAGGTTGTTTCTCAATTTATGTCCTTTTTGAGGCAACGATAATTTCGGTTTTATCACCTAGTTTTATCGTTCATAAATATGTATAAACATGGTTTTGAATTCATTTAACTGAAAAAATTTTAAATTTTACAAAATTTTGGCAATTAAACTAAGTGTAAACCCGAGAGAATTTATAACCCTTCCCCACACTTGAGATCATGCAATGCCCTCATTTGCATGAAATCAGACTATAATTATAAATTCATGAGGGTGATTAGTGTAGAAAAGTGATTAAAAATACCGAGTTTGTAAATTACAAAGCTCATCGAATGATAGATGGCGCGCCTCATTGTTCATTCTTTTTGTTGTAATTTCACATATGTTTTGCGTCTTATCGTCAAAATTAGTATCTTTTGCTGAACTTAATGTCAGTCTTTGAAAGTGCGCTGTTTTACCCTGTTTTGTACATAAGATAAACTACAAACATACATAATATTTTTATTATATATATATTTTTTTAATAAACCTTTATTTATTAAAACAATTTAAATGAATAATTTTTAAAAATTTTGTTTCCTTTTACTTTAGGTAGTTTCGGTATGTTTACCTAGTCCGTCCCTCGACAAAATTTACAATTTGTCATTTTTAAAGCGATTGTTTTAAAAGCAAAGATTTTTGGGTTTTTTAATTTTTTTGGTATACTTTAGATCAATAATATTAAAAATAATGATAACAAAATTTGTCGCCCCGCCCTCGGGTAAAGCAATTTCGGTTCCATGACCTAGTGTTTAACTCACGACGAATTTTAGAAATCATATTTTTAACTTAATGAAATAAAGTAAATTTTTGTTTTTTTTAAATCACACAAAACATAAATTCAAAATGCATAAAATTTAATTTTTTAAACATAAAGATAATAAATATTAATTTTATAAATTTTTATTAAATTATAAAAATAATATAGTAATATATATATTAGTAAAATAGGTATATATTAATTTATAAAAAGAAGGAAAAATAAAAATAAAAATCTTTTTGGTCTTTTATCCCAATTTAATCAATCAAATATTAGCAAAAATATACGTCCCTTAAAGTAATTTCGGCTATATTCCCTAGTTTTACTCCTAGCGAATTTTTAAAATATTTTGAATTGATTGATTAAAGATATTTATACCTTATGAATAAACGGTAAATTTTTGCAGTGATGGATTAAATTTTTATATTGATATTAGTAATTTCGGTTTATTATACCTATTTTTAATGAATATCAATTTAATACTTTATAGCGACAATTTAGCGTTTAAAAACAAAAGGTTAAAAGCATAAAAACTTACCTTTGAAGCTTTATTAAACCATGACTGATATCAAATGCATGCTTCATCTTGTAAAACCTAAAAACAAAAAAATTCAGAATGGGGGGAGAGGACTAGTTCTTTAGGGTCTGCTAGTAGAAAAGACCAATCGGATTCCATTCTAGAAACTACACGAAAACAGAATATCTAACTTCTACATAGCATGAAATTATCTTTAAAACTTTTGAATCTCCCCACACTTAGCTAGCCGTGGTGTTGAAATCGTGATTAACTTCATCGTCAATTTCCATCAGACCATCATCAACTTGCATATCTGTGATTTTTGTTTTAAGCCATTGGTCGGTTTCTTTTGTAATTTTCACAAAATCAACTAATTTCTCTTTTTCTTTTGATGACAGATTAGATACTAATCGGTTACATAACTTAAAGTTCCCCTTAATCCTAGCATTGTGAACTCGTTTATAAAGCTTCTTCATTGAACTGTTAATAACGAGGTCATCTAATTTCGTATCATTAATGGGGTTCTGTGTTTTCTGGTCATCGTTAGGTGTTACTTCATCTTCCCCACACTTAGGTATTTTAACATTGTTAAGCACTACCGTTGGAGTTATTGGTTCAACGGTTTTGGTTGGTGGAGATCTAGACTTTCGACTCACAAAGGTGATTGATTTTTCACCATCATTAAGTGTCATTCTACCTTCTCTTACATCAATTAACGCCTTGGTTAATGCTAAAAATGGTCGACCTAAAAGTAGAGGAAAGTTTGAGTCTTCTTCTATGTCTATGATAACAAATTCGACTAGAAAGGTTAAATTACCTACTTGAATATGTAGGTTGTCAGCAATTCCAACTGGGTGTCTAATGGTTTGGTCAAAGAATCGAACACTCATCTCTGTTGGACTTAACCCTCCTAAATTTAACTTCTTATATAATGAAAGAGGCATAATACTTACACTTGCACCTAGATCTGCTAGTGCATTATACATGACATAATCACTAAGTAAACAAGGAACAATAAATTCACCCGGATCACCCGACTTAGGTGGAAATTCCGGTGGAATAGTATTTAATGGTTCTATTTTTAAGGCTTTAGCTTCTTGTTCTTGTTTACTCTTCCTCTTCCTTTTCGAGGTATCACCAACATAAACTTTATTACCTATTTCTTTCTCATATTCAACTTTTATTGGAAATGGAATAGGTGGTTTGTATGGTGCATATATTGGTTTTTCAAACCCTGGTGGTGGTGTAATTTCTTCATCATCTGAAATCTTTTCCTCTTTTATTTCTGGTTTTTCAGGATTCGTTGAAACCATGTTAACATTTTCATTTCGAGGATTTACTTCAGTATTACTTGGTAACTTTCCTTGTTTCCTTTCACTCATCAGGCCTGCTAGAGTACCTACTTGTTTTTCTAGATTTAAAATGGAAGTTTGTTGAAATCTAAATGATTGATCAAACTTTTCATTTGTTTGGGTTTGAGATGTAATAAATTGTTTTTGAGATTCAACTAACTTTAATACCATTTCTTCCAGATTTGACTTTTTCTCTTCAGTTTATTGTGGTTGTCTATATAAGCCTGGCCTTTGTTGATTGAAAGTGTTATTTTGATTATTATTGTTATTGTTGGGTCCATTTGGATTTTAAAGAATGTTTTGACTTCGGTTTAGGTTTTGCCTTGGTTGTTGATAATTATTTTGATAATTATTTCCCTGCCTTTGGTTTATGTAGGAAACATTCTCAATTTGTTCCATCGTTTGCTCGACATTACAATCCTTCGTTAAGTGTGGTCCACCGCATTGCTCACAACTGATTTGTATTGCGTGAATATCTTTAGTCATCTTTTCCATTCGTCTTTCAAAAGCATCTATTTTTGCGGAAACGGAATCAAAGTCATGGCTAGAATCAGCTCTAGCCGCTTTAGATGAATGTAAGATATCTTTCTCTTGGTGCCACTCATGAGAGTGGGAGGCTGTTTTATCAATAATCTTGTGAGCTTCGGTGGCGGTTTTCTTCATAATGGAACCACCAGCAGCTGTGTCAATATCTTTTCATGTAGCGATATTAACGCCTTTATAGAATATTTGAACTATTTGAAAAGTGTCTAAACCGTGTTGAGGACATCCTCTCAACATCTTTCCGAATCTTGTCCACACCTCAAATAAAGTTTCATTTGGCTTTTGTGCGAACGTGGCAATTTCTCCTTGAAGTCTCATGGCTTTAGATGCCGGAAAGAATCTTTGAAGAAATTTCTCCACTAAGACATCCCATGTATCAATTGCTCCTTCTGGTAATGATTCTAACCAATCTTTAGCTTCCCCAGTTAAAGTCCAAGGGAACAACATAAGATAGATCGTTTCATCTTCAATTTCTCGGATTTTAAATAAAGTACAAATTCTATTAAAGGTTCGAAGATGTTCGTTTGGATCTTCTTTTTCTGCACCACCGAATTGGCATTGATTAGTAACCATATGTATGATTTGTCCTTTGATTTCAAAATTTGGTGCAGTAACTTCTGGTTGAGTAATGGCATGACCTTGACCAGTACGTGTGGCTCTCATTCGGTCTTCCATAGTTTGAGGTTCTAGATCTTCCATATTTGAATTTGTTGAATCTGAATCACTAGAAGATTCTGATTTAACGGTTCCTTCTTCGACAAATTCCGTTTGAATAAATTGTGGTTTAGGAGGAATGTTTAATAGTTCAGGATCTTGGAATTGTCCCTGAATATCCTCTGGGTTCTCAATTGTGAAGTTGGGTTCAAAAAATGGATTATCAGAAATTTGAATTGAAGTACTTGTTCGACTAGATGATGATTCTAAAAATTCAATGGCAGCAATATTTTCTAAATGCCTTGATCGAGTTACAGGAGGTGAACGTATGAAAGGTGGTGAACGTTTCGCTCGGTGCATTCACTGAATATCCTATTAGTTATAAAAATAAAAATTATATAAGTTATCAAATTAATAGACTTTTCTGATTTTGCCCACGTTTCGAATAGCCAAAAGATGCAGCAGGTAGCCAGGACCCTTTAAATCGGAAGCCCACAACTCGCCACTAACAAATCCAACTATTACTACGAACCAGAAAATTTTGGACGTCTATCAATTTAACCGCTTAAAATAATTTTTCGTTTTGAAATTTTAGAGAAGAAATAGAAAATTCTACGTCCTAAAAACTAGAGCGTCAAGAAATAAGAAAGAAAAAGAGTGCGTCGAAAAACGTCGAAAAATAAAAAGGTCAAAAAATAAAAATAAGAAAGAAAAACGTCGAAACTTAAAAGTCTAAAAACTAAATACTAAAAGTTGCGTCTAAAGGTATTAAAACTTAAAAGGAATTCTATATCCAAAACGGCAATAACTTAAAAGGCACTAAAATATATAAACGGCATCGCAAAATTCTAAAGCGCCTAAATCTTAATCTAAAGAAAAAGCACTTAAGGGATTTTACGGCAAAGCCTAAAAATCTAGAAATAAAAATAACTACGGCAAAAACTATAGCTTAAACTAATTACGAACGATAAATATACAATTTACGAATAAACGATTAAAAAGATACGAAATATAAAAAGATATAAAAAGTGATAAAATTACTTATTTTTATAAAAATATTATTTTTATATTTATTTTATAAAAGTATTAATTTATATAATTAATAATAATATTAAAACTTAATATTACTAAATATAAATTAAAACTAAATTTAAAAACTAATTAATTAATTAAAACCTAATTAGGGTTAATTAATAAATATAATTAATAATAAAACCCTACTGCGTAATAATTGCTGGGATCAGACCTGTCAGACAGCCTCATGCGATCGCATGAGTTTTATGTGGCTGGGCCATGCGATCGCATGGCTTCGGATACCAGGCCAGGTCTTGGGCTGCTACAGTACCAGGCCCGAATACTTATTTAAATTTATATTTTTTTTCTGTTTTTAATTTAAATACAATATTTATATAAATAAAACTTATATTTAAAAACTAAAATAGAAAAATAAAAATACTTTATAATTTTAAACAAACTCTTAAAAATATATATATATATATATATATATATATATTTGTATTTAAAACGTATTTTTACAAAAAGAAATTAAAACTTAATAAAAAAAAATTTTATATAGCGTTTCGCTTTGGCGTTAAGAATTCCCCGGCAGCGGCGCCAAAAACTTGATGTGCGAGCGGAGGGGTACGAAATAGTATTATTTTTAATATGAAATACGGCGAAATATGATACAAGTTTTATTTATTTATATAGATGGGATATACCTAAACCTTGCTACACACTTATAGGCAGTGTACCTAATCGTAGAGTAGTGTAGTTTTTAGTAAGTCCGGTTCGTTCCACAGGGAGATCAATATTAAAGCGTACTATATTTTACAAAACTATAAATATATATATATATATATATATATATATATATATATATATATATATATATATATATATATATATATATATATATATAATTATTATTATTATAAAAGGGGGGTTTTTACCGTTTAACGACCGGTTTGTCAAATTTTAGTTTTAGCGATAAAGATAAATGACGATAATATAAATGACAGAATTTAAATTTCGATAAAGTAAATTGCAGTAATTAAAATGACAGTAAATAAAGGTACGATGAAATATGAAATAAAAGGATTATGCTTATTTAAACTTCCGTAATCATGATGTTTGATATTTTGGTTATATATTATTACCCCGGGTTAATTATTATTTGGCCTGGTTTATTTGATACGTCTATCTGGCTTTTGCCCATAATAGTCCATCGGTCATAAATATAAAGTGCGAGTGTCCTCGTCAAATTACCCTTATACCCGAAGTCAAATAGTCCAACTAATTAAGGATTTAAACTGTGACGCAGTTATCACTTCTGCCAACAATTACACCAGTTATCACTGTATGTAATCCACCCCTGTTTTAATTAGATATGAATATTAATTTATCCACTTGATCAGTTTGAATACTCAATTACCCAACCTGAATAATTAATTAAATGATTATAATAGACTCCGTATGAACGTCACTAAATAGGACAACCATAATCATTATTTAATTATTAGGATAATTAATTTGAAGATAGGTTCGACAGACTCCAATGAGTTGTCACTCGATTAGACAATACCCCCCATCTATTAATAGTCCATAGTCCAATGTCCACAAGTGTCGGTCTTTGTACAAACATTAATTATGGTCTAAAGTTTAATAACCCGGTCTTTAATATTTAGTCTAACATCACGATTACTTCGGCTTAAATAAGCATAATAATAACTTAGTTACAAGACATTAATTTAAAAAGGAAGAACATAGCTTACAGTGGTGATTAATCGCGTAGCGTTAAACAGACAGAGTTCCGACTTAAAACCCGTAAAACATTTCTTACAATAACCCAATTATTATTAAACTTAAATTAAAATTAAAATTATAAATATATATATATATATTTATGTTACAGATGAAGAGAAGAGAAAAAGATGTATAATAAGCTCGAGCAAACTGGCTTTTTATAGATATGTGGCCTGCTACAGTAACTCATGCGATCGCATGAGTTTTATGCCTATTTCTCATGCGATCGCATGGCCTCCAGATCCAGCTCACAATTTTTTGGATTTTTACTTGTCGACATATTATTAAAATATATATAATATATAAATAATTTATATAATTATTTAAATATTATATTATATTCTTGTGCATAGTTAACTCATAATCTTGGCTCCGATGTCTCGTACATTTACGCCCAGTTTATGTCTCAGTCCCGGTTTCTCGAACGTCTTTTCGTACAATTTAATATCGTGTAATTTGCGATCCGCGACTTGCATTCTTGTCAATCTTTAGACGTTTTTCTTCAATAATTTAAACCACTTGGAGTGTAACTTGTACGTTTGAGCATTTTGGACGTTTTTGCCTTTTAAATCTTCGTTTTTGACTTTAAATCTTCATTTTTGAGCGATCTTCGTCTTTCATCTTCGCACTTATTTATTTAAACAATTACAACTAAAAATAAGGAAATTACAATTAAAAACATTACATTTTGGAATGATATTGCGTCTAAATATATGTTCGTTTTAAGCAATATCAAATATCCCTACACTTGAATGTTGCTTGTCCTCAAGCAATATAGAACTTGAAATAAAACAAACTTCACACTAATCACTTCTTTATTCTTCACACTTTATACATCAGTGATTTGGGTACGACAGTATAAACAATGATAGTAACAATAGAACCATGGTTAAAGGTGGGTGTGCCATCCACAGTTGCCTCGGGTTCAGGTCAACGACACTTGCAATCAAATAGCCGATTTACTTTCGGTTTCTAAAGCAAAGTGCACATTTGAAAGGCGGTTTAAAGTCTCACGTGACTATAAAAATTTAGATCCTTTAGTAAATAGGATCTTTATGAAAACATTTGATCTTTTGAAAATTCAAGCTAGGTTTTACCCTAGACAGGTTTTCCGGAATAACCCTTCACCGGTGTTTGCAAAATTGTTTTTGTGGGTTGTGGGTTTCAGATTTTTTTAAAATTTTAGCTCAAAACTTGCGGTTTTGTGTCACCCACTTGCTAACCTTGTATTAGGAAAGCACACATCGAGTCTGCTTGTCCCGTATATTACCTTTCGGTAAACGACCGTCCGGTTGTAAAGGAAAGCGATGAACAAGCAACTGTTAAGACGATGTCTAATGACATGCGTATGATTATGGTCTAAAACGTGTCGGATGCAATTACTATCCTTGGTAGGAGCAATAGTAAAGATCACCCTTATAGTTTTTCGGTCTGGCACAAGGTCCTGTCTTTGACCATGCTATGCAACCACCATTCTTACGGTTGACACCCGATTTGGTTCAGGTGACCTAATGAATTCTGATGAAATCCTAGGATTTTACGTTCAATGGTAATGAACGCATTAAAAATGGGTTTTCAGAAAACAAATCGATTTTAGTTTTGATCAAAATATTTTCTCGTTCAAGCTCGAGTTTAGATATCATTGAATTCCATGAGTTTGAATTCTCAATCTTTAAGGTCAATCTCAAGGATTGAGTAATATCAGGCTTAAAAGCTAATTTTTAATCTTTAAGGAGATTATCCTTTCTGGGGATCTGATTCATTAGTCTTATCCAGCTAATTTGCACGGCGCCCTCCCCATTTTACGAGACAGATCCTCTCATGGTTAGGACAAGTCTGACCATTTGGCGACCCTATTTGATGCTGAGGTCCGTGGATTTCCTGCTGATTTTAGAAATGACTTTTCTAGATTTTTCGTCAACCTACAGCTGGTCTGGACGACAACTTCTTGACCTAAATCAAGAAGCGCGTGTCTTTTTCGGAAGACTTTACTTCCTATAATGATGGGATTGATTCATCGTGTAGATCCATCTTTCTCATATATTTATATTATAGTAAACCGGGTAAAACTGATTAATATTGTCCAAAGCAAAAAGTACCTGCAATAACTTTACAGAAATATGTGATAGATAGATAGTTTTTAAAGAACTTGGCGAATTCTTCCCACACTTAGCTTTTATTTATGTTTTTATTTGCCTTTTTATTCTCCTCCATTTCATTTTAAATGAATTCTAGCATTTAAGGTTGTTTCTCAAGTGTCGTTGTATTTAATGGTAACCAAGTGTCGTTGTATTAAAAATACACTTGTGGAAATTATTGATGTTTCTCAACTTAATAATTATTGCCAAATCAAAATATTTGTACAAATTATAAATTAAACCTCAAAAAATTAATTATAACGCTATTTCATAACATCAAGTATTATGGACCAAAATCCAATTACCTCCGGTCCTCAAAAATACTTGATGTTATGCGAGGTGTATACGAAATAGCTTATATTTTACTAGGAAATACTATTAAATACGATACAATTTTACACAAGTTATTTTATTATTTATAGAGTGGATATACCTAAACCTTGCTACAACACTTATAGGCAGTGTACCTAATCGTACAGTAGTGTAGTTTTTAGTAAGTCCGGTTCGTTCCACAGGGATCTTTTAAACAAAGCTTAACGCTATATTAGTTTTAATTTATAAAAATACAAATATATATATAAGTAATATTATTATTATAAGAGGGGGTTTTTACCGTTTAACGACCGGTTTGTCAATTTTTAGTGTTTTAGCGTAAAGATAAATGACAATAATTAAAGTGCGTAAAATAAATAAAGGTAAATAAAATAGCGATAATTAAAAGTGCAATTAAATATGAGATAAATAAAAGTGCTTTAATTAGAAGTGCAATTAAGTATGAAAATAAAGGAATTATGCTTATTTAAACTTCCGTAATCATGATGTTTGACGTGTTGATTTTAGTTTTATAATTATGGGTTAATTGTCCTTTGTCCTGGATTATTCAATATGTTCGTCTGGTTTTTGTCCATAACAGTCCATCAGTCATAAATATAAAGTGCGAGTGTCCTCATCAAATTATCCTTATATCCGAAGTCAAATATTCCAACTAATTGGGGATTTAAACTGTAACAAGGTTTTAATACTTTGTTTAATAATTACACCAGGATATCGAATGCGTGTCTAATTTCCACAAGTGTCGTTCTTTTGTCCGAACCCCAATTATGGTCCAAAATCCAATTACCCCGTCTTAATATTTTAGCCCAACATCATGATTACTTTGGTTTAAATAAGCATAATAATAACTTAGCTACGAGACATTAATGAAAATAATATAAACATAACTTACAGTGGATATTAAACACGATATATAATGGACAAAAACTAAAAATAGCGTTAAATGTCCGGTCATAGCATTATTAATAACTCTATGAAATATAGATGGGATATACCTAAACCTTGCTACACACTTATAGGTACCTAATCGTAGAGTAGTGTAGTTTTTAGTAAGTCCGGTTCGTTCCAAAGGGAGATCAATATTAAAGCGTACTATATTTTACAAAACTATAAATATATATATATATAATTATTATTATTATAAACGGGGGGTTTTTACCGTTTAACGACCGGTTTGTCAAATTTTAGTTTTAGCGATAAAGATAAATGACGATAATATAAATGACAGAATTTAAATTTCGATAAAGTAAATTGCAGTAATTAAAATGACAGTAAATAAAGGTACGATGAAATATGAAATAAAAGGATTATGCTTATTTAAACTTCCGTAATCATGATGTTTGATATTTTGGTTATATATTATTACCCCGGGTTAATTGTTATTTGGCCTGGTTTATTTGATACGTCTATCTGGCTTTTGCCCATAATAGTCCATCGGTCATAAATATAAAGTGCGAGTGTCCTCGTCAAATTACCCTTATACCCGAAGTCAAATAGTCCAACTAATTAAGGATTTAAACTGTGACGCAGTTATCACTTCTGTCAACAATTACACCAGTTATCACTGTATGTAATCCACCCCTGTTTTAATTAGATATGAATATTAATTTATCCACTTGATCAGTTTGAATACTCAATTACCCAACCTGAATAATTAATTAAATGATTATAATAGACTCCGTATGAACGTCACTAAATAGGAGAACCATAATCATTATTTAATTATTAGGCTAATTAATTTGAAGATAGGTTCGACAGACTCCAATGAGTTGTCACTCGATTAGACAATACCCCCCATCTATTAATAGTCCATAGTCCAATGTCCACAAGTGTCGGTCTTTGTACAAACATTAATTATGGTCTAAAGTTCAATAACCCGGTCTTTAATATTTAGTCTAACATCACGATTACTTCGGCTCAAATAAGCATAATAATAACTTAGTTACAAGTCATTAAATTAAAAAGGAAGAACATAGCTTACAGTGGTGATTAATCGCGTAGCGTTAAACAGACAGAGTTCTGACTTAAAACCCATAAAATATTTCTTACAATAACCCAATTATTATTAAACTTAAATTAAAATTAAAATTATAAATATATATATTTATGTTACAGATGAAGAGAAGAGAAAAAGATGTATAATAAGCTCGAGCAAACTGGCTTTTTATAGATATGTGGCCTGCTACAGTAACTCATGCGATCGCATGAGTTTTATGCCTATTTCTCATGCGATCGCATGGCCTCCAGATCCAGCTCACAATTTTTTGGATTTTTATTTGTCTACATATTATAAAAATATATATAATATATAAATAATTTATATAATTATTTAAATATTATATTATATTCTTGTGCATAGTTGACTCATAATTTTGGCTCCGATGTCTCGTACATTTACGTCCAGTTTATGTCTCAGTCCCGGTTTCTCGAACGTCTTTTCATACAATTTAATATTGTGTAATTTGCGTTCCGCGACTTGCATTCTTGTCAATCTTTAGACGTTTTTCTTCAATAATTTAAACCACTTGGAGTGTAACTTGTACGTTTGAGCATTTTGGACGTTTTTGCCTTTTAAATCTTCGTTTTCGACTTTAAATCTTCATTTTTGAGAGATCTTCTTCTTTCGTCTTCGCACTTATTTATTTAAACAATTACAACTAAAAATAAGGAAATTACAATTAAAAACATTACATTTTGGAATGATATTGCGTCTAAATATATGTTCGTTTTAAGCAATATCAAATATCCCTACACTTGAATGTTGCTTGTCCTCAAGCAATATAGAACTTGAAATAAAACAAACTTCACACTAATCACTTCTTTATTCTTCACACTTTATACATCAGTGATTTTGGTACGACGGTATAAACAATGATAGTAACAATAGAACCATGGTTAAAGGTGGGTATGCCATCCACAGTTGCCTCGGGTTCAGGTCAACGACACTTGCAATCAAATAGCCGATTTACTTTCAGTTTCCGAAGCAAAGTGCACATTTGAAAGGCGGTTTAAAGTCTCACGTGACTATAAAAATTTAGATCCTTTAGTAAATAGGATCTTTATGAAAACATTTGATCTTTTGAAAATTCAAGCTAGGTTTTACCCTAGACAGGTTTTCCGGAATAACCCTTCACCGGTGTTTGCAAAATTGTTTTTGTGGGTTGTGGGTTTCAGATTTTTTTAAAATTTTAGCTCAAAACTTGCGGTTTTGTGTCACCCACTTGCTAACCTTGTATTAGGAAAGCACACATCCAGTCTACTTGTCCCGTATATTACCTTTCGATAAACGACCGTCCGATTGTAAAGGAAAGCGATGAACAAGCAACTGTTAAGACGATGTCTAATGACATGCGTATGATTATGGTCTAAAACGTGTCGGATGCAATTACTATCCTTGGTAGGAGAAATAGTAAAGATCACCCTTATAGTTTTTCGGTCTGGCACTAGGTCCTATCTTTGACCATGCTATGCAACCACCGTTCTTACGGTTGACACCCGATTTGGTTCAGGTTACCTAATGAATTCTGATGAAATCCTAGGATTTTACGTTCAGTGGTAATGAACGCGTTAAAAATGGGTTTTCAGAAAACAAATCGGTTTTAGTTTTGATCAAAATATTTTCTCGTTCAAGCTCGAGTTTAGATATCATTGAATTCCATGAGTTTGAATTCTCAATCTTTAAGGTCAATCTCAAGGATTGAGTAATATAGGCTTAAAAGCTGATTTTTAATCTTTAAGGAGATTATCCTTTCTGGGGATCTGATTCATTAGTCTTATCCAGCTAATTTGCACGGTGCCCTCCCCATTTTACGAGACAGATCCTCTCATGGTTAGGACAAGTCTGACCATTTGGCGACCCTGTTTGATGCTGAGGTCCGTGGATTTCCTGCTGATTTTAGAAATGACTTTTCTAGATTTTTCGTCAACCTACAGCTGGTCTGGACGACAACTTCTTGACTTAAATCAAGAAGCGCGTGTCTTTTTCGGAAGACTTTACTTCCTATAATGATGGGATTGATTCATCATGTAGATCCATCTTTCTCATATATTTATATTATAGTAAACCGGGTAAAACTGATTAATATTGTCCAAAGTAAAAAGTACCTGCAATAACTTTACAGAAATATGTGATAGATAGATAGTTTTTAAAGAACTTGGCGAATTCTTCCCACACTTAGCTTTTATTTATGTTTTTATTTGCCTTTTTATTCTCCTTCATTTCATTTTAAATGAATTCTAGCATTTAAGGTTGTTTCTCAATTTATGTCCTTTTTGAGGCAACGATAATTTCGGTTTTATCACCTAGTTTTATCGTTCATAAATATGTATAAACATGATTTTGAATTCATTTAACTGAAAATTTTTTAAATTTTACAAAATTTTGGCAATTAAACTAAGTGTAAACCCGAGAGAATTTATAACCCTTCCCCACACTTGAGATCATGCAATGCCCTCATTTGCATGAAATCAGACTATAATTATAAATTCATGAGGGTGATTAGTGTAAAAAAGTGATTAAAAATACCGAGTTTGTAAATTACAAAGCTCATCGAATGATAGATGGTGCGCCTCATCATTCATTCTTTTTGTTGTAATTTCACATATGTTTTGCGTCTTATCGTCAAAATTAGTAGCTTTTGCTGAACTTAATGTCAGTCTTTGAAAGTGCGCTGTTTTACCCTGTTTTGTACATAAGATAAACTACAAACATACATAATATTTTTATTATATATTTTTTTTTAATAAACCTTTATTTATTAAAACAATTTAAATGAATAATTTTTAAAAATTTTGTTTCCTTTTACTTTAGGTAGTTTCGGTATGTTTACCTAGTCCGTCCCTCGACAAAATTTACAATTTGTCGTTTTTAAAGCGATTGTTTTAAAAGCAAAGATTTTTGGGTTTTTTAATTTTTTTGGTATACTTTAGATCAATAATATTAAAAATAATGATAACAAAATTTGTCGCCCCGCCCTCGGGTAAAGCAATTTCGGTTCCTTGACCTAGTGTTTAACTCACGACGAATTTTAGAAATCATATTTTTAACTTAATGAAATAAAGTAAATTTTTGTTTTTTTTAAATCACACAAAACTTAAATTCAAAATGCATAAAATTTAATTTTTTAAGTATAAAGATAATAAATATTAATTTTATAAATTTTTATTAAATTATAAAAATAATATAGTAATATATATATTAGTAAAATAGGTATATATTAATTTATAAAAAGAAGGAAAAATAAAAATAAAAATCTTTTTGGTCTTTTATCCCACTTTAATTAATCAAATATTAACAAAAATATACGTCCCTTAAAGTAATTTCGGCTATATTCCCTAGTTTCACTCCTAGCGAATTTTTAAAATATTTTGAATTGATTGAAAGATATTTATACCTTATGAATAAACGGTAAATTTTTGCAGTGATGGATTAAATTTTTGTATTGATATTAGTAATTTCGGTTTATTATACCTATTTTTAATGAATATCAATTTAATACTTTATAGCGACAATTTAGCGTTTAAAAACAAAAGGTTAAAAGCATAAAAACTTACCTTTGAAGCTTTATTAAACCATGACTGATATCAAATGCATGCTTCATCTTGTAAAACCTAAAAACAAAAAAATTCAGAATGCGGGGAGAGGACTAGTTCTTTAGGGTCTGCTAGTAGAAAAGACCAATCGGATTCCATTCTTGAAACTACACGAAAACAGAATATCTAACTTCTAGATAGCATGAAATTATCTTTAAAACTTTTGAATCTCCCCACACTTAGCTAGCTGTGGTGTTGAAATCGTGATTAACTTCATCGTCAATTTCCATCAGACCATCATCAACTTGAATATCTGTGATTTTTGTTTTAAGCCATTGGTCGGTTTCTTTTGTAATTTTCACAAAATCAACTAATTTCTCTTTTTCTTTTGATGACAGATTAGATACTAATCGGTTACATAACTTAAAGTTCCCCTTAATCCTAGCATTGTGAACTCGTTTATAAAGCTTCTTCATTGAACTGTTAATAACGAGGTCATCTAATTTCGTATCATTAATGGGGTTCTGTGTTTTATGGTCATCGTTAGGTGTTACTTCATCTTCCCCACACTTAGGTATTTTAACATTGTTAAGCACTACCGTTGGAGTTATTGGTACAACGGTTTTGGTTGGTGGAGATCTAGACTTTCGACCTACAAAGGTGATTGATTTTTCACCATCATTAAGTGTCATTCTACCTTCTCTTACATCAATTAACGCCTTGGTTGACGCTAAAAATGGTCGACCTAAAAGTAGAGGAAAGTTTGAGTCTTCTTCTATGTCTATGATAACAAATTCGACTAGAAAGGTTAAATTACCTACTTGAATAGGTAGGTTGTCAGCAATTCCAACTGGGTGTCTAATGATTTGGTCAAAGAATCGAACACTCATCTCTGTTGGACTTAACCCTCCTAAATTTAACTTCTTATATAATGAAAGAGGCATAATACTTACACTTGCACCTAGATCTGCTAGTGCATTATACATGACATAATCACTAAGTAAACAAGGAACAATAAATTCACCTGGATCACCCGACTTAGGTGGAAATTCCGGTGGAATAGTATTTAATGGTTCTATTTTTACGGCTTTAGCTTCTTGTTCTTGTTTACTCTTCATCTTCCTTTTCGAGGTATCACCAACACAAACTTTATTACCTATTTCTTGCTCATATTCAACTTTTATTGGAAATGGAATAGGTGGTTTGTATGGTGCATATATTGGGTTTTCAAACCCTGGTGGTGGTGTAATTTCTTCATCATCTGAAATCTTTTCCTCTTTTATTTCTGGTTTTTCAGGATTCGTTGAAACCATGTTAACATTTTCATTTCGAGGATTTACTTCAGTATTACTTGGTAACTTTCCTTGTGTCCTTTCACTCATCAGGCCTGCTAGAGTACCTACTTGTTTTTCTAGATTTAAAATGGAAGTTTGTTGAATTCTAAATGATTGATCAAACTTTTCATTTGTTTGGGTTTGAGATGTAATAAATTGTTTTTGAGATTCAACTAACTTTAATACCATTTCTTCCAGATTTGACTTTTTCTCTTCAGTTTGTTGTGGTTGTCTATATAAGCCTGGCCTTTGTTGATTGAAAGTGTTATTTTGATTATTATTGTTATTGTTGGGTCCATTTGGATTGTAAAGAATGTTTTGACTTCGGTTTAGGTTTTGCCTTGGTTGTTGATAATTATTTTGATAATTATTTCCCTGCCTTTGGTTTATGTAGGAAACATTCTCACGTTGTTCCATCATTTGCTCGACATTACAATCCTTCGTTAAGTGTGGTCCACCGCATTGCTCACAACTGATTTGTATTGCATGAATATCTTTAGTCATCTTTTCCATTCTTCTTTCAAAAGCATCTATTTTTGCGGAAACGGAATCAAAGTCATGGCTAGAATCGGCTCTAGCCGCTTTAGATGAATGTAAGATATCTTTCTCTTGGTGCCACTCATGAGAGTGGGAGGCTGTTTTATCAATAATCTTGTGAGCTTCGGTTGCGGTTTTCTTCATAATGGAACCACTAGCAGCTGTGTAAATATCTTTTCTTGTAGCGATATTAACGCCTTTATAGAATATTTGAACTATTTGAAAAGTGTCTAAACCGTGTTGAGGACATCCTCTCAACATCTTTCCGAATCTTGTCCACGCCTCAAATAAAGTTTCATTTGGCTTTTGTGCGAACGTGGCAATTTCTCCTTGAAGTCTCACGGCTTTAGATGTCGAAAAGAATCTTTGAAGAAATTTCTCCACTGAGACATCCCATGTATCAATTGCTCCTTCTGGTAATGATTCTAACCAATCTTTAGCTTCCCCAGTTAAAGTCCAAGGGAACAACATAAGATAGATCGTTTCATCTTCAATTTCTCGGATTTTAAATAAAGTACAAATTCTATTAAAGGTTCGAAGATGTTCGTTTGGATCTTCTTTTTCTGCACCACCGAATTGGCATTGATTAGTAACCATATGTATGATTTGTCCTTTGATTTCAAAATTTGGTGCAGTAACTTCTGGTTGAGTAATGGCATGACCTTGACCAGTATGTGTGGCTCTCATTCGGTCTTCCATAGTTTGAGATTCTAGATCTTCCATATTTGAATTTGTTGAATCCGAATCACTAGAAGATTCTGATTTAACGGTTCCTTCTTCGACAAATTCCGTTTGAATAAATTGTGGTTCAGGAGGAATGTTTAATAGTTCAGGATCTGGAATTGTCCCTGAATATCCTCTGGGTTCTCAATTGTGAAGTTGGGTTCAAAAAATGGATTATCAGAAATTTGAATTGAAGTACTTGTTCGACTAGATGATGATTCTAAAAATTCAATGGCAGCAATATTTGCTAAATGCCTTGATCGAGTTACAGGTGGTGAACGTATGAAAGGTGGTGAATGTTTCGCTTGGTGCATTCACTGAATATCCTATTAGTTATAAAAATAAAAATTATATAAGTTATCAAATTAATAGACTTTTCTGATTTTGCCCACGTTTCGAATAGCCAAAAGATGCAGCAGGTAGCCAGGACCCTTTAAATCGGAAGCCCACAACTCACCACTAACAAATCCAACTATTACTACGAACCAGAAAATTTTGGACGTCTATCAATTTAACCGCTTAAAATAATTTTTCGTTTTGAAATTTTAGAGAAGAAATAGAAAATTCTACGTCCTAAAAACTAGAGTGTCAAGAAATAAGAAAGAAAAAGAGTGCGTCGAAAAACGTCAAAAAATAAAAAGGTCGATAAATAAAAATAAGAAAGAAAAACGTCGAAACTTAAAAGTCTAAAAACTAAATATTAAAAGTTGCGTATAAAGGTATTAAAACTTAAAAGGAATTCTATATCCAAAACGGCAATAACTTAAAAGGCACTAAAATAAATAAACGGCGTCGCAAAATTCTAAAGCGCCTAAATCTTAATCTAAAGAAAAAGCACTTAAGAGATTTTACGGCAAAGCCTAAAAATCTAGAAATAAAAATAACTACGACAAAAACTATAGCTTAAACTAATTACGAAGGATAAATATACAATTTACGAATAAACGATTAAAAAGATACGAAATATAAAAAGATATAAAAAGTGATAAAATTACTTATTTTTATAAAAATATTATTTTTATATTTATTTTATAAAAGTATTAATTTATATAATTAATAATAATATTAAAACTTAATATTACTAAATATAAATTAAAACTAAATTTAAAAACTAATTAATTAATTAAAACCTAATTAGGGTTAATTAATAAATATAATTAATAATAAAACCCTACTGCGTAATAATTGCTGGGATCAGACCTGCCAGACAGCCTCATGTGATCGCATGAGTTTTATGTGGCTGGGCCATGCGATCGCATGGCTTCGGATACCAGGCCAGGTCTTGGGCTGCTACAGTACCAGGCCCGAATACTTATTTAAATTTATATTTTTTTCTGTTTTTAATTTAAATACAATATTTATATAAATAAAACTTATATTTAAAAACTAAAATAGAAAAATAAAAATACTTTATAATTTTAAACAAACTCTTAAAAATATATATATTTTGTTTTTTTTTATTTTTGTATTTAAAACGTATTTTTACAAAAAGAAATTAAAACTTAATAAAAAAAAATTTTTATATAGCGTTTCGCTTCGGCGTTAAGGATTCCCCGGCAGCGGCGCCAAAAATACTTGATGTTATGCGAGGTGTATATGAAATAGCTTATATTTTACTAGGAAATACTATTAAATACGATACAATTTTACACAAGTTATTTTATTATTTATAGAGTGGATATACCTAAACCTTGCTACAACACTTATAGGCAGTGTACCTAATCGTACAGTAGTGTAGTTTTTAGTAAGTCCGGTTCGTTCCACAGGGATCTTTTAAACAAAGCATAACGCTATATTAGTTTTAATTTATAAAAATACAAATATATATATAAGTAATATTATTATTATAAGAGGGGGTTTTTACCGTTTAACGACCGGTTTGTCAATTTTTAGTGTTTTAGCGTAAAGATAAATGACAATAATTAAAGTGCGTAAAATAAATAAAGGTAAATAAAATAGCGATAATTAAAAGTGCAATTAAATATGAGATAAATAAAAGTGCTTTAATTAGAAGTGTAATTAAGTATGAAAATAAAGGAATTATGCTTATTTAAACTTCCGTAATCATGATGTTTGACGTGTTGATTTTAGTTTTATAATTATGGGTTAATTGTCCTTTGTCCTGGATTATTCAATATGTCCGTCTGGTTTTTGTCCATAACAGTCCATCAGTCATAAATATAAAGTGCGAGTGTCCTCGTCAAATTATCCATATATCCGAAGTCAAATATTCCAACTAATTGGGGATTTAAACTGTAACAAGTTTTTAATACTTTGTTTAATAATTACACCAGGATATCGACTGCGTGTAACCCAAGGTTTTAATACTTTGTTAACAATTACGCCAAGTGTCCTTGTACATAATTCACCCCTATTTTAATAAGTCCATTAACTATTAATCCATTCCCGTGTCCGGTCAAATGAACGATTATTAGTACTTATAAATTCCCCGCCCATTGTGTCCGATCGAGTGTATATGGTTATTTATAGGTACGTCCAATTGTAAATCCTTATATTAAATTAACAAACTATCATTTAGTTAATCAAATATAAAGTCCATTAATAGCCCATAGTCTAATTTCCACAAGTGTTGTTCTTTTATCCAAACCCCAATTATGGTCAAAAATCCAATTACCCCGTCTTAATATTTTAGCCCAACATCATGATTACTTTGGTTTAAATAAGCATAATAATAAATTAGCTACGAGACATTAATGAAAATAATATAAACATAACTTAAAGTGGATATTAATAGCGTAGTGGTGCACGGACAGAGTTCCAACTTACAAAACCTTAAAACATTCGACTAACCCAACCTTATTATTATCACTAACTTAAAATTAAAATTACAAATTGAGATTACTAATTAGAGTGATACTTGGTACATAAATTAAGAGAAGAAAAAGAAGTGTAAAAATTATATCTATTTCTGGCCGAATTCGTTGCTTATTTATAGATGAGGCCTGATCCTGAGGCTTATGCGATCGCATGAGTTCTCAGTGTTAAACTCATACGATCACATGGCCAGCCTGGCCATGCCCAATTGCCTTGTTTTCTAGCTTGTCGACGTTATATAATATTAATATAATATATAAATAATTTATATAATTATTTAAATATTATATTATATTCATATGCATAGTTGACTTATAATTTTCGCCCCGTTGCGTCGCGCGTTGAGAGTTGACTTTGGTCCCGGTACCGGATTTTCAAACGTCCTTGCGTACAATTTAATATCTTGTATTTTGCATTTTGCACCTTGTACTCTAGTAATTTTGAGACTTTTCTTATCAATAATTGGAATCACTTTGATTGTACTTTGTACTTTTGAGCTTTTTGGTCGTTTGCGTCTTCAATTCGTCGAATCTGTCTTTTGTCTTCACCTTTTATTATTTAAACGAATATCACTTGTAAATAGAACAATTGCAACTAAAAGCTTATCTTTCTTGAGGGATAATGCTATGAAATATATGTTCGTTTTTAGCATTATCAAATTTTCCCACACTTGAGCGTTGCTTGTCCTCAAGCAATATAGTCTTGAAATAAAAATACATCAATCACTCCTTTATTCTTCACACTTTGAACATTAGTGACTTCAATACGGCGGTATGAACAATGATAGTAACGTTGTGGTTTACAGTCCCACATGACTATATAAATTTAGATCCTTTCGGAAATAGGATCTTTATGAAAACATTTGATCTTTTGAAAATTCAAGCTAGGTTTTACCCTAGACAGGTTTTCCGGAATAACCCTTCACCGGTGTTTGCAAAATATTTTTGTGGGTTGTGGGTTTCAGATTTTTTAAAATTTTGGTTCAAAACTTATGGTTTTGTGTCACCCACTTGCTAACCTTGTATTAGGAAAGCACACATCCAGTCTACTTGTCCCGTATATTACCTTTCGGTAAACGACCGTCCGGTTGTAAAGGAAAGCGATGAACAAGCAACTGTTAAGACGATGTCTAATGACATGCGTATGATTATGGTCTAAAACGTGTCGGATGCAATTACTATCCTTGGTAGGAGCAATAGTAAAGATCACCCTATAGTTTTTTCGGTCTGGCACAAGGTCCTGTCTTCGACCATGCTATGCAACCACCGTTCTTACGGTTGACACCCGATTTTGTTCAGGTGACCTAATGAATTCTGATGAAATCTTAGGATTTTACGTTCAATGGTAATGAACGCATTAAAAATGGGTTTTTCAGAAAACAAATTGGTTTTAGTTTTGATCAAAATATTTTCTCGTTCAAGCTCGAGTTTAGATATCATTCAATTCCATGAGTTTAAATTCTCAATCTTTAAGGTCAATCTCAAGGATTGAGTAATATCAGGCTTAAAAGCTGATTTTTAATCTTTAAGGAGATTATCCTTTCTGGGGATCTGATTCATTAGTCTTATCCAGCTAATTTGCACGACGCCCTCCCCATTTTACGAGACAGATCCTCTCATGGTTAGGATAAGTCTGACCACTTGACGACCCTGTTACATATTACAAGTGATAACATCAAGTGTCGTTCCTAGTAAATACTATTAAATACGATACAATTTTACACAAGTTATTTTATTATTTATAGAGTGGATATACCTAAACCTTGCTACAACACTTATAGGCAGTGTACCTAATCGTACAGTAGTGTAGTTTTTAGTAAGTCCGGTTCGTTCCACAGGGATCTTTTAAACAAAGCTTAATGCTATATTAGTTTTAATTTATAAAAATACAAATATATATATAAGTAATATTATTATTATAAGAGGGGGTTTTTACCGTTTAACGACCGGTTTGTCAATTTTTAGTGTTTTAGCGTAAAGATATATGACAATAATTAAAGTGCGTAAAATAAATAAAGGTAAATAAAATAGCGATAATTAAAAGTGCAATTAAATATGAGATAAATAAAAGTGCTTTAATTAGAAGTGCAATTAAGTATGAAAATAAAGGAATTATGCTTATTTAAACTTCCGTAATCATGATGTTTGACGTGTTGATTTTAGTTTTATAATTATGGGTTAATTGTCCTTTGTCCGGGATTATTCAATATGTCCATCTGGTTTTTGTCCATAACAGTCCATCAGTCATAAATATAAAGTGCGAGTGTCCTCGTCAAATTATCCTTATATCCGAAGTCAAATATTCCAACTAATTGGGGATTTAAACTGTAACAAGGTTTTAATACTTTGTTTAATAATTACACCAGGATATCGACTGCGTGTAACCCAAGATTTTAATACTTTGTTAACAATTACGCCAAGTGTCCTTGTACATAATTCACCCCTGTTTTAATAAGTCCATTAACTATTAATCCATTCCCGTGTCCGGTCAAATGAACGATTATTAGTACTTATAAATTCCCCACCCATCGTGTCCGATCGTGTGTATATGGTTATTTATAGGTACGTCCAATTGTAAATCTTTATTTTAAATTAACAAACTATCATTTAGTTAATCAAATATAAAGTCCATTAATAGTCCATAGTCTAATTTCCACAAGTGTCGTTCTTTTGTCCAAACCCCAATTATGGTCCAAAATCCAATTACCCCGTCTTAATATTTTAGCCCAACATCATGATTACTTTGGTTTAAATAAGCATAATAATAACTTAGCTACGAGACATTAATGAAAATAATATAAACATAACTTACAGTGGATATTAATAGCGTAGTGGTGCACGGACAGAGTTCCAACTTACAAAACCTTAAAACATTCGACTAACCCAACCTTATTATTATCACTAACTTAAAATTAAAATTACAAATTGAGATCACTAATTGGAGTGATACTTGGTACATAAATTGAGAGAAGAAAAAGAAGTGTAAAAATTATATCTATTTCTGGCCGAATTCGTTGCTTATTTATAGATGAGGCATGATCTTGAGGCTCATGCGATCGCATGAGTTCTCAGTGTTAAACTCATGCGATCGCATGGCCAGCCTGGCCATGCCCAATTGCCTTGTTTTCTAGCTTGTCGACGTTATATAATATTAATATAATATATAAATAATTTATATAATTATTTAAATATTATATTATATTCATATGCATAGTTGACTTATAATTTTCGCCCCGTTGCGTCGCGCATTGAGAGTTGACTTTGGTCCTAGTTCCGGATTTTAGAACGTCCTTGCGTACAATTTAAAATCTTTTATTTTGCGTTTTGCACCTTGTACTCTTGTAATTTTGAGACGTTTCTTATCAATAATTGGAATCACTTTGATTGTACTTTGTACTTTTGAGCTTTTTGGTCGTTTGCGTCTTCAATTCGTCGAATCTGTCTTTTGTCTTCACCTTTTATTATTTAAACGAATATCACTTGTAAATAGAACAATTGCAACTAAAAGCTTGTCTTTCTTGAGGGATAATGCTATGAAATATATGTTCGTTTTTAGCATTATCAAATATTCTCACACTTGAGCGTTGCTTATCCTCAAGAAATATAGTCTTGAAATAAAAATACATGAATCACTCCTTTATTCTTCACACTTTGAACATTAGTGACTTCAATACGGCGGTATGAACAATGATAGTAACGTTGTGGTTTACAGTCCCACATGACTATAAAAATTTAGATCCTTTCGGAAATAGGATCTTTATGAAAACATTTGATCTTTTGAAAATTCAAGCTATGTTTTACCCTAGACAGGTTTTCCGGAATAACCCTTCACCGGTGTTTGCAAAATATTTTTGTGGGTTGTGGGTTTCAGATTTTTTTAAAATTTTGGCTCAAAACTTGTGGTTTTATGTCACCCACTTGCTAACCTTGTATTAGGAAAGCACACATCCAGTCTACTTGTCCCGTATATTACCTTTCGGTAAACGACCGTCCGGTTGTAAAGGAAAGCGATGAACAAGCAACTGTAAGACGATGTCTAATGACATGCGTATGATTATGGTCTAAAACGTGTCGGATGCAATTACTATCCTTGGTAGGAGCAATAGTAAAGATCACCCTATAGTTTTTTTGGTCTGGCACAAGGTCCTGTCTTCGACCATGCTATGCAACCACCGTTCTTACGGTTGACACCCGATTTGGTTCAGGTGACCTAATGAATTCTGATGAAATCTTAGGATTTTACGTTCAATGGTAATGAACGCATTAAAAATGGGTTTTTCAGAAAACAAATTGGTTTTAGTTTTGATCAAAATATTTTCTCGTTCAAGCTCGAGTTTAGATATCATCGAATTCCATGAGTTTGAATTCTCAATCTTTAAGGTCAATCTCAAGGATTGAGTAATATCAGGCTTAAAAGCTGATTTTTAATCTTTAAGGAGATTATCCTTTCTGGGGATCTGATTCATTAGTCTTATCCAGCTAATTTGCATGGCGCCCTCCCCATTTTACGAGACAGATCCTCTCATGGTTAGGATAAGTCTGACCACTTGGCGACCCTGTTTGATGCTGAGGTTCGTGGATTTCCTGCTGATTTTAGAGATGACTTTTCAAGATTTTTCGTCAACCTACAGCTGGTCTGGACGACAACTTCTTGACCTAAATCATGAAGCGCGTGTCTTTTTCGGAAGACTTTACTTCCTATAATGATGGAATTGATTCATCATGTAGATCCATCTTTCTCATATATTTATATTACAATAAACCGGGTAAAACTGATTAATATCGTTCAAAGCAAAAGTACCTGCAATAACTTTACAGAAATATGTGATAGATAGATAGTTTTTAATGGTAATTCTTCCCACACTTAGCTTTTTATTTATGTTTTTCTTTCCCTTTTAATTCTCCTCCATTTCATTCTTAAATGAATTCTAACATTTTGGGTTGTTTCTCAATTTATGTCCTTTCCGAGGTAACGATAATTTCGGTTTTATCACCTAGTTTTCATCGTTCATAAATATGTATAAACATGATTTTAAATTCATTTAGTTGAAAATTTTAAAAAAATTTACTAGAATTGGGTAGTAGGTGATAAAATTATTGTCATATATAAGACTAGGGCTGTTCTTTGTTATCAGAGAGCACTAGATTCTAATACAACTACTGCGTTACTAGTATTTTTAATGGTAACCAAGTGTTTAAATAATTTTTTTTTTAAAATCCGAAAGAATTTAACCCCTTCCCACACTTAAGATCTTGCAATGCCCTCATTTGCAAGAAATCAGTAACAATTTAAATTATTGAGGGTGATTAGCGTAGAAAAATGATTAAATTTTACCAAAGTTTCCAAACATATAGGCGTTTGTTTGCTGAATGATAAATGGTGCACATCATTTGTTCATTCCGTCTTGTTGTTATATCACATTTATTTTTCGTTTTGTCGTCAAAATTAGTAGCTTTTGCTGAACTTAATGCCAGTCTTTGAAAATGCGCTGTTTTACCCTGTTGTACAATTTACAATATACATACATACAAATATAAACATGCATGGTAATTTGAAATGAGATTTAATATCCCACTTTCAAATCCTAAATGTGAAATATTAGTACACAATAATAATAAAAATGATAAAGATTACATAAATATATCCAATAACATAAGTTTAAACATGAAAAAGTAAAAAGATAAAAACATAAAAATCATAAAACTAACCAATGGAACTAAATCAGTCTGGATAGGGGTTCCAGTTCATCTCGTCAGGTGGGTTCCATGGTTGGTTATAGGTGTTCTGATAGGCTTGGTTATAGTCATACCTGTTATAGGGTGGTCGGATGTCGGGGTTGTATGGCAGAAACTGAGCAGGTCGAGTAGGCACGTAATTATTTGGTACCTGATATGATAGCTGGCTCATGATTTGGTGCTGATGAACTGCCCAGCTATCGTGTTAGCGTTGCCTATAATCCTCGTATACTCGCTCGGAGTTCCACTGCTCGTACATACTATGTCTGGCCTCGCTCGCCATTGCTTCCTCATCTATACGAACGTGGACGTCAAGAATAGCATTTTGAAAGACATCCCTAATGTCTTCCGCTTCCTCCATTTCCTCGTCTGAACCTCTTTCTACCTGAGGATGATTACCTTCATAGGGTACTGCCTGGTTGCGTCTACTTTTCAATACCTTAGCACCCACATAAACTTTCAATCCGAAAGGCTCAACCTGTTCTCTACAAACCTGTAATGGACCCCCTTGGTTCCTATCAACACCTAAATACTCTCCAATGAGAGTAACAAAAATACCTTCTCCTATTATACTCCCGTCCTGCATTCCTTCTACCATTTTTGATAAATAAAAACCAACACAGTACGGGATATTAACAAAGCTTCTCGGGTCTCGAATACACTTTAGGTAAAATAAATCATGTAAGGTCATTTTCTCCTTATTGTGACCTCTTTGTGTAATCGAGTTAGCCAAAAATCTATGAATTACACGAAGCTCGGCTTTGTTAATATGTAAGTAGGAGTGTTTTCCTCCTAGTGTAAAAACATTATAGTTTGACATACGCCTCCAAACGGCGTTCGCGTCAAAATTCCTATCTACCTTTTCACCACGATAAATCAAACTCATACAATCGGGTAGTAATAATTCACTAGGAGTGTAAATCTGTAATGCCCTTGCCATGTCCATCATGGACATCCTGTACATCCTACCGCCAAGGATAAATCTAATAAAACTTCTATCATCTAACCTATCTACATCTACATTTAACGCTATAGTACTCATCAACTCAACACACCATTCCTTATATACAGGTCTACGAATGGTGAAAAGACGTTCCCAATCTGTAAAAGAAGAACTGCCATACCTTTGAATCAGATGCTGTCTAACACGGTCAGCTAGATTGACCCTTTCCAAAGGATTCCAATCAATTACCCTTGGCACCTCTACCTCTTTTGTTATCAATTTGAATTTATTACTTTGATATGCCGGGTAATCTCTCCAGCTTCTATCGAATCTCAGATTAGGATGCAATGTATGTTCAGGAACCGTTGGGTATTCTACTGGTGGATGTCTCGGAAATACTATGAAGTCATTAACATTCTGTAGTGGATCATAATACGGTACATGTTGATCCGGCTGTTGTTGTGGTTCCTGTTGTGGTACTTGTTCAGGTTCTGGCTCGAATTGCATTTCTGGTTCTGGTTCTGGAGCTTGAGCAGGTTGTCTAGATGATGATGATCCTGAAGCTCCAGTATCGGCTTTCTGCAAAACACATTAATCACAAAATTTGTGCATCCAAATATGCATTAGTGTTAGCAAAATAACAACTTAAAACAATCACAATAACATGTTAAATCAAAATTAAACTTATACACATTTTCACAATTTTTACAATTCTTCAGTTTTCCAAATAAGCACAAATGAAAATGTAGACAAAGTTCATAAGCATTTAACTCAAATAACATGTCAAAGTAGTCATTACTAACAATTAAACAAGTCTCAAATGGCAATTATATCAAATTAATCAAGTTCATGAATTTTGGACTTAAAAAGTCCACTTTAATATCCAAAAATCATGTTTAGGATCAATGTTTGGATTATTTAACTACCTAAACATGTTACACTACTCAATTTAGCAATAATTCATGATAAAAATCGGCCATAACCTGTTTATATCAAAAAGCCCCAAATTGCTCAAGAACACAAACCCTAGATTTCTAAAAATTTTGAAGTTTTTGGCTTCAAATCATGTTAAATAGCATCAATCTAGGTTATACATGCATAAAATACTAACAATTTATCACTAATTACACTAGAAATCAACAAAATTGCATTAGGTAAAATATTGGTAATTATCACAAAAACTAGGAATTTATAGAGTTTAGGGGTGTAATTTTTACCTTTTTGCTGAAGAATGAGAATCTAGGCATGATTAGAGCAAGAAAATTGATGAATTACGGTGAAAAATTTCGAATTTTAGAGAGTATTTTGGGAGAGTTTCGTGTATGTGCGTGTTTTGTGTGAAGAACAGACCAGTCGACTGCCTTTGTTTCTGGCCAGATTTCCAGCCTCATACGATCGCATGAGGTTGGAGTGCAAACCCCATGCGATCGCATGGGGGTCCGGGTACAATACTTTTGGCTTTTTTTTTTTTTTTTTTTTAACCTTATAACTTCTAAAACATAAATTAATAAAATTTTAAAAATTAGTTTCTTTTTAGGAGCGAGGGTGTTTCGGATCGTTGTCCTAGTCCGTCCCTCGACAAAATTTTAAAATTTGTCAATTCAAAGCGCGGTTTTAAAAGTAAAGATTTTTGGGTTTTTTTTAATGTTTTTGGCATACTTTAATTCAATAAGATTAAAAATAATGATAATAAAAGTTCTCGTCCCTCCCTTGGGTAGAGCAATTTTGGTTCAACGACCTAGTCTTCAACTCACGATGAATTTTTTTTTTTTAAATCATATTTTTAACTTAGCGAAATAAAGTAAATTTTTGTTTTTAAATTCACACCAAACTTAAATTATATTCTTGTTTTTATACATACAAACTTATATTAAAAATATTAATTTTTTTTCAAATATTTGCAAACTTAAATATATTAATTTAAAAAGATTACAATATTAATTTAATATTTAAATATTAATTTTAAAACATGGTAAAAATTAAAATTAAAAATCTTTTTGGTCTTTTATCCCACTTTAATCAATCAAATATTAACAAAAATATACGTCCCTCTTTTGGGTAAAGTAATTTCGGTTTTATCACCTAGTTTTACTCCTGACGAATTTTTGGAATACTTTGAATTGATTGGTTAAAGATATTTATACCTTATGAATAAACGGTAAATTTCGCGGTGATGTAATAAATTTTTGTATGATATCAATAATTTCGGTTACGCATACCTAATTTTATTGAATACCAATTTAATACTTTATAGCGAACGATTCAGCGTTTATTATCAAAAGGTTAAAAGTAATAAAAATAAAAATAAAAACATTACATACTTACTTGCTAGAAAGAATTTTTAGTGACCTGCTCTGAACGATTCATAGGAGAGTCGTTCGATTTGGTTTATCATTGCTACATAAGCGTGACCTCATTTATTTAATAACTTTTCTTCTAAACATATAAACGGTCCTTCTCTGCATAGAGTAATGAACTCATTATTGGAGTATGTCTGATTGTTCGAATATTTTCCTTCGTGTGACCATTTTTCGCATTTATGACATTTTTCAGGGTGTCGTGCTCTTCTTTTTGTTGCGGATTTTGATTTTCCTTTTCCGAAATGTATATTATTATGATTGTTTCTGAGTTCTTTTCTTACTCCGTCCATTTTACCTCTTATGAATGATACCAGTTCACTCGGAAGTGTGTCATTATTACGTTTAGTAATCATAGCGTGTAGCATTAGACCATGGTTCAGATCAAAGGAATTCTTCATCTTGTAACCTAAAAAAATAAAAAATTCAGAATGGGGGAAGAGGACTAGTTCTTTAGGGTCTGCTAGTAGAAAAGACCAATCGGATTCCATTCTTGGAAACTACACGAAAACAGAATATCTAATATTAAAAAGTATAAGAATTATCTTTAAAACTTTTGAATCTCCCCACACTTAGTTATCTGTGGTATTGAAATTGTGATTTACTTCATCGTCAACTTCCATCGGACCATCAATATAGTGTTTAACTCTGTGACCATTAACTTTAAATTCAATCCTGTTTGAATTTATCAATTCTATTGTTCCGTACGGGAAAATTCTTTTGACTATAAATGGTCCAGACCATCTAGATTTCAATTTTCCAGGAAATAATCTGAATCTTGAATTGAAAAGAAGAACTCTGTCTCCTTCTTTAAATTCTTTTGAACTTCTGATTCTTTTATCATGTCATTTCTTCGTTCTTTCTTTATAGATTAACGAATTTTGATATGCATCATGTCTTAATTCTTCTAATTCATTTAGTTGATTTAACCGTAGGCGTCCAGCTTCATGCAAATCAAGATTACATGTCTTCAAAGCCCAAAATGCTTTGTGCTCAATTTCTACTGAAAGGTGACATGCTTTTCCGTAAACGAGTTTAAAAGGTGTGGTTCCAATTGGAGTTTTGTAGGCTGTTCTAAAAGCCTAAAGTGCATCCTCCAATTTCATGGACCATTCCTTCGGATTTGCTCCTACAGTTTTCTCTAGAATACGTTTTAATGCTCGGTTGGTATTTTCAACTTGTCCACTTGTTTGTGGATGATAAGCGGTTGAGATTTTATGAGTTACTCCATATCTTTTGAGAACTTTCTCAAGTTGATTATTACAAAAATGAGTACCCCGATCACTTATTAAAGCTTTCGGTGTTCCAAACCTTGCAAAAAGACGTTTTAAGAAATTGACTACAGCTCGTGCATCATTAGTTGGGAGAGCTTGCGCTTCCGCCCATTTAGATACATAATCAATGGCAACGAGAATGTAGAGATTATTATGAGATTTTGGAAATGGAACCATAAAGTCAATACCCCAAATGTCGAAAACTTCACATACTTGAATGATATTTTGTGGCATTTCATCACGTTGACTTATTTTTCCGGCCCTTTGACATGGATCACAGGATTTACAAAGAAGGTGTGCATCTTTGAAAATTGAAGGCCAGTAGAATCCAGCTTCGTAGACCTTTCTACCAGTTTGTTGAGGCCCATAATTCCCTCCTGTTGGTCCTGTGTGACAATGGTTTAAGATTTGTATAGCTTCATTCCCAAATACACATCGGCATATTATTCCATAGGGACAACTTTTAAACAGATGTGGATCTTCCCAGAAATAGTGTTTTATATCACTAAAGAATTTCTTTCATTTTTGGTACGACAATCCTTTTTCAAGGAATCCACTTACTAAGTAGTTTGCATAGTCTGCAAACCATGGAATTTCACTAGAATCGATTTTCAAAAGGTATTCATCAGGAAAGTTATCTTGTATGGCTGATTCATTTAGAACTTATAATTCAGGATTTTCAAGACGAGAAAGATGATCAGCGGTGAGATTTTCTGCTCCTTTTTTATCTCGAATTTCAATATCGAATTCTTGTAAGAGTAAGATCCAACGGATTAATCGTGGTTTGGCATCTTGTTTTGAAAATAAATATTTAAGGGCTGAATGGTCAGTATAGACCACTGTTTTAGCTAGAACGAGATATGAACGAAATTTGTCAAAAGTAAAGACAATAGCAAGGAGTTCTTTTTCAGTAGTTGTATAATTCGTCTGTGCTCCTTGTAACGTCTTACTAGCATAGTATATAGGTTTGAATCGTTTGTCAATTCTTTGACCTAAAACGGCTCCCATTGCAAAATCACTTGCATCGCACATAAGTTCGAATGGTAACTTCCAGTTTGGAGTTATCATGATTGGTGCATTAGTAAGTTGCTCTTTAAGAATATTAAAAGATTTGATGCATTCATCCGAAAAGATGAATGGAGCATCCTTTTCTAGGAGTTTATTCATTGGAGTGGCAATTTTAGAAAAATCTTTTATGAAACGTCGGTAAAAACCGGCATGTCCTAGAAAACTCCTAACTCCTCTAACATTGGTGGGATGTGGAAGTTTAGCAATTACATCTACTTTAGCTTTATCCACTTCAATTCCTTTACTTGAAATTTTATGACCAAGAACGATGCCTTCTTTAACCATGAAATGGCATTTCTCCCAATTAAGTACTAGATTTGATTTCTAGCATCTAATAAGCATTCGTTCAAGATTATTTAGACATGTTTTAAAAGTATCACCGAAGACTGAAAAGTCATCCATGAAAACTTCCATGCATTCTTCTATCATGTCATGAAAAATCGCCATCATGCACCTTTGAAAGGTTGCAGGGGTGTTGCAAAGTCCAAATGGCATGCGTTTGTAAGCAAAAGTACCATAAGGGCATGTGAAAGTGGTTTTCTCTTGGTCCTCGGGTGCGATAGGAATTTGAAAGTATCCAGAGAAACTGTCAAGAAAATAATAGAAACTGTTTCCGGTTAACCTTTCTATCATTTGATCAATGAAAGGTAATGGAAAGTGATCTTTTCTTGTGACGTCATTTAATTTTATATAGTCAATACAAACACGCCATCCTGTTACAGTCCTAGTAGGAATAAGCTCATCATTATCATTAGTGATGACAGTGATGCCACCCTTCTTTGGTACACATTGAACTGGGCTTACCCATGGACTATCAGAAATTAGATAAATTAAACCTGCATCTAGTAGTTTAATTATTTCTTTCTTAACAACATCTTGCATATTAGGATTTAGTTTTCGTTGGCGTTGCACATATGTTTTATGATTTTCTTCCATAAGGATTTTATGTGTGCAATACGAAGGACTTATACCTTTAATATCATGAATTTTCCATGCAATTGCTGATTTATGAGCTTTTAGCACAGAAATGAGTTGAGATTTTTCATTTTTAGTAAGGGAAGACGATATTATTACAGGTAATTCAGATTCACCCTGTAAATAAGCGTATTCTAAATGGTTTGGAAGTGGCTTTAACTCTAATGTCGGTGGTTCTTCTATCGATGATTTGTATCGATATCTGTCTTCCTCTTTTAGTACTTGAATTTCTTCTATTGTTGGTTCATATCCATTAGCTATAAGTGTAGCTAACATTTCAGCTTCATCAATTGGTTCATCTCCTTCTCCTAAAGAACATTCTCCTGTTCCTTGTAATTTAGGAAATTCTCGTAACAATTCTGCATGTGGATCTATAGTTTGAATATAATAACATGTATCATCTGCAGATTGTGGTTGTTGCATTGCTTTATCAACAGAAAAGGTAACACTCTCATCCTCTATACTTAGGGTCAATTTCTTACCAAACAAGTCTATTATTGCTTTAGCCGTGTTTAAGAATGGTCTTCCTAATATAAGAGGAACTCGAGAATCTTCTTCCATGTCTAGAATAACAAAGTCTACTGGGAATACTAGATTACCAACTTTAACTAGCATGTTTTCCATTATCCCTCTAGGATATTTTACTGATTGATTGGCTAGTTGTATACTTATTCATGTTGGTTTTAAATCTCCAAGGTCTAATTTAGCGTATAATGAATACGGCATTAAATTTATACTAGCTCCTAAGTCTGCTAATGCTTCTATTGAACTAAGACTACCCAGAAAACATGGAATTGTGAAACTTCCTGGATCTGATAATTTTTCTGGTATCTTATTCAACAACACTGCAGAATAATTAGCATTCATTGTGACAGCCGAGAGTTCTTCCATTTTCCTTCTATTTGTGATTAGATCTTTCAGAAATTTAGCATATCTTGGCATTCCTGAAATCACATCAATGAAAGGAAGATTGACATTTATCTGTTTAAACATATCCAAAAATTTGGATTGCTCGGCTTCAAGTCTTTCTTTTCTTTATTTACTCGGGTATGGAAGTGGTGGTTGATATGGTTTAACATAAGGTTTTGCCTTAATTGTGTTATCTTCATTAACCTTGTCAACTACCGGTTCAGTTTCCTTCTTTTTTTCAGGTTGTGATTCCTGTGAAGTAGGAATAGAATTATCGGAAATTATTGACATTTCAGGTGGTTTAAGTGTAATATCACTTCTTGTGGTAATGGCTTTAGCTGTTTCATTCTGGGGGTTAGCATTTGTATCGCTAGGTAAACTTCCCGGTTTTCTTTCACCTATCAACCTTGCTAGGTTGCTTACTTCTTGTTCCACATTTTGAATAGAAGCTTGTTGATTTCTAAATGCTTGAGCATTTTGTTCATTGGTTTGTTTTTGAGATGTGAAAAACTGCGTTTGAGATTCAACTAGCTTCGACATCATGTCTTCTAAATTTGACTTTTGATCATCAGTTTGTGGTTGTTTGATATAACCAGGTCTTTGCTGATTGCTAGGACCTTGTTGGTTATTGTATGGAATATTTCGGTTATAATTCTGATTTTAATTGTAGGTTGGTCTTGGCGGTTGATAATTATTCTGATAATTATTTCCAGGCCTTTGGTTCATGTATGAAACATTCTCTCTTTGTTCCATTGTTTGTTCAATACTGAGACAATCTTTTGTCAAATGTGGTCCTCCACACTGCTCACAACTAATTCGTATTGAGTGAATATCTTTAGTCATCTTTTCCATTCGTCTCTCGACAGCATCTATCTTTGCGGAAATGGAATCAAAGTCATAGCTAGAATCGGCTCTAGCTGCTTTAGATGATCTAACGATATCTTTTTCTTGGTGCCACTCATGTGAGTGGGAAGCAGTGTTATCAATAATTTTGTAAGCTTCAGTTGCAGTTTTCTTCATGATGGAACCACCAGCTGCTATATCAATGTCTTTTCTTGTAGTGATGTCGCATCCTTGGTAGAATATTTGTACTATTTGATAAGTGTCTAAACCATGTTGCGGACATCCTATTAATAACTTTCCAAATCTTGTCCATGCCTCATATAGAGTTTCATTTGGTTTTTGTGTGAACGTAACAATTTCTCCTTGAAGTCTTACGGCTTTAGATGCCGGAAAGAATTGTTTAAGAAATTTTTCAACTAATACATCCCATGTATCAATCGCCCCTTCAGGTAACGATTCTAACCAATCTTTGGCTTCCCCAATTAAAGTCCAAGGGAATAACATAAGATAGATTGTTTCATCTTCAATTTCTCGGATTTTAAATAAAGTACAAATTCTATTAAAGGTTCGAAGATGTTCGTTTGGATCTTCTTTTGGTGTACCACCGAATTGGCATTGATTAGTAACCATATGTATGATTTGTCCTTTGATTTCAAAATTGGGTGCATTAATGTCTGGTTGAGTAATGGCATGACCTTGACCAGTGCGTTTAGCTCGCATTCGGTCTTCCATACTTAGAGGTTCCAGATTTTCCATGATTGAATTTGTTGAATCTAAATCACTAGAGGATTCTGATTTAATCGGTTGTTCCTCGTCAATCTCTGTTTGAATGATTGGTGGTTCCGGAGGAAATATTAATGGTTCAGGATCTCTGAATTGTTCCTGAATATTCTCCGGATTCTCAATTGTGAGGTCGGGTTCAAAAAATGGATTATCGGAAATTTGAATTGAAGTACTTGGTCGACTGGATGACGATTCTAAAAATTCAATAGCAGCAATATTTGCTAGATGTCTTGATCGAGTTACAGGTGGTGAACGTATAAAAGGTGGTGAACGTTTTGCTCGGTGCATTCACTGAATATATCCTATTAGTTTTAAAAGATAAAAAATTATGTAAGTTATCAAATTAATAGACTTTTTTGATTTTGCCTACGTTTCGAATAGCCAATAGATGCAGCAGGTAGCCAGGACCCTTTAAATCGGAAGCCCACAACTCGCCACTAACAAATCCAACTATTACTACGATCCAGAAAATTTGGATGTCTATCAATTTAATCACTTAAAATAAATTTTCGTAATTTTAAGAAATTTAGATAAGAAGTAGAATAAAAATCTATGTCCTAAAACTAGAATTGCGAGAAATAAGAAAGAAAAAGAGCACGTCGAAAAAGGTCGAAAAATAAAAGGTCGAAAAATTAATAAAAAGAACGTAGAGTGTCAAAACTTAAAAGTCTAAAAACTAAGAATTCAAATTTGCGTCTAAAAATATTAAAGCTTAAAAGAAATACTATATCCAAAACGGCAATAACTTAAAAAGGTACTAAAATCTTAGAAAGGTGTCGCAAAATTCTAGAGCACCTAAATCTTAGTATTAAAGAAAAAGCACTTAAGGAATTTTACGGCAAAGCCTAAAAATCTAGAAATAAAAATAATTATGGTAAAAACTATGTCTTAAAACTAAAAATGAGCGAAAAAAATACAAATATTACGTTAAAAACAAATAAAAAGTTTCAAAATATAAAAATATACTTAAAGTTGTAAAAAGTAAAATTTTTATAAAAATATTATTTTTATATATTTATTTTATAAAACTATTAATTTTATATATTAAATAAAACTAAATTAAAACTAAATAATACAAAATAATAAAATTAAAACTAAGTAATATAATAATAATAACTTAATTAGGGTTTAATAATAATAATAATAAATAATACCCGTAGTTAATGCAGAATTAGGGTTGTTTGTGGCCTGTCAGAAGACCTCATGCGATCGCATGAAGTTTTGCTCAAATACAATGTTCAGAAGACCCATCAAGAACATTCCCCGGCAGCGGCGCCAAAAATACTTGATGTTATACGAGGTGTATACGAAATAGCTTATATTTTACTAGGAAATACTATTAAATACGATACAATTTTACACAAGTTATTTTATTATTTATAGAGTGGATATACCTAAACCTTGCTACAACACTTATAGGCAGTGTACCTAATCGTACAGTAGTGTAGTTTTTAGTAAGTCCGGTTCGTTCCACAAGGATCTTTTAAACAAAGTTGAACGCTATATTAGTTTTAATTTATAAAAATACAAATATATATATAAGTAATATTATTATTATAAAAGGGGGTTTTTACCGTTTAACGACCGGTTTGTCAATTTTTAGTGTTTTAGCGTAAAGATAAATGACAATAATTAAAGTGCGTAAAATAAATAAAGGTAAATAAAATAGCGATAATTAAAAGTGCAATTAAATATGAGATAAATAAAAGTGCTTTAATTAGAAGTGCAATCAAGTATGAAAATAAAGGAATTATGCTTATTTAAACTTCCATAATCATGATGTTTGACGTGTTGATTTTAGTTTTATAATTATGGGTTAATTGTCCTTTGTCCTGGATTATTCAATATGTCCGTCTGGTTTTTGTCCATAACAGTCCATCAGTCATAAATATAAAGTGCGAGTGTCCTCGTCAAATTATCCTTATATCCGAAGTCAAATATTCCAACTAATTGAGGATTTAAACTGTAACAAGGTTTTAATACTTTATTTAATAATTACACCAGGATATCGACTGCGTGTAACCCAAGGTTTTAATACTTTGTTAACAATTACGCCAAGTGTCCTTGTACATAATTCACCCCTATTTTAATAAGTCCATTAACTATTAATCCATTCCCGTGTCCGGTCAAATGAACGATTATTAGTACTTATAAATTCCCCGCCCATCGTGTCCGATCGAGTGTATATGGTTATTTATAGGTACGTCCAATTATAAATCTTTATATTAAATTAACAAACTATCATTTAGTTAATCAAATATAAAGTCCATTAATAGCCCATAGTCTAATTTCCACAAGTGTCGTTCTTTTGTCCAAACCCCAATTATGGTCCAAAATCCAATTACCCCGTCTTAATATTTTAGCCGAACATCATGATTACTTTGGTTTAAATAAGCATAATAATGACTTAGCTACGAGACATTAATGAAAATAATATAAACATAACTTACAGTGGATATTAATAGCGTAGTGGTGCACGGATAGAGTTCCAACTTACAAAACCTTAAAACATTCGACTAACCCAACTTTATTATTATCACTAACTTAAAATTAAAATTACAAATTGAGATTACTAATTGGAGTGATACTTGGTACATAAATTGAGAGAAGAAAAAGAAGTGTAAAAATTATATCTATTTCTGGCCGAATTCGTTGCTTATTTATTGATGAGGCCTGATCCTGAGGCTCATGCGATCGCATGAGTTCTCAGTGTTAAACTCATGCGATCGCATGGCCAGCCTGGCCATGCCCAATTGCCTTGTTTTCTAGCTTGTCAACGTTATATAATATTAATAAAATATATAAATAATTTATATAATTATTTAAATATTATATTATATTCATATGCATAGTTGACTTATAATTTTCTCCCCGTTGCGTCGCGCGTTGAGAGTTGACTTTGGTCCCGATTCCGGATTTTCGAACGTCCTTGCGTACAATTTAATATCTTGTATTTTGCGTTTTGCACCTTGTACTCTTGTAATTTTGAGACGTTTCTTATCAATAATTGGAATCACTTTGATTGTACTTTGTACTTTTGTGCTTTTTGGTCGTTTGCGTCTTCAATTCATCGAATCTGTCTTTTGTCTTCACCTTTTATTATTTAAACGAATATCACTTGTAAATAGAACAATTGCAACTAAAAGCTTGTCTTTCTTGAGGGATAATGCTATGAAATATATGTTCGTTTTTAGCATTATCAAATTTTCCCACACATGAGCGTTGCTTGTCCTCAAGCAATATAGTCTTGAAATAAAAATACATGAATCACTCCTTTATTCTTCACACTTTGAACATTAGTGACTTCAATACGGCGGTATGAACAATGATAGTAACGTTGTGGTTTACAGTCCCACATGACTATAAAAATTTAGATCCTTTCGGAAATAGGATCTTTATGAAAACATTTGATCTTTTGAAAATTCAAGCTAGGTTTTACCCTAGACAGGTTTTCCGGAATAACCCTTCACCGGTGTTTGCAAAATATTTTTGTGGGTTGTGGGTTTCAAATTTTTTTAAAATTTTGGCTCAAAACTTGTGGTTTTGTGTCACCCACTTGCTAACCTTGTATTAGGAAAGCACACATCCAGTCTACTTGTCCCGTATATTACCTTTCGGTAAATGACCGTCCGGTTGTAAAGGAAAGCGATGAACAAGCAACTGTTAAGACGATGTCTAATGACATGCGTATGATTATGGTCTAAAACGTGTCGGATGCAATTACTATCCTTGGTAGGAGCAATAGTAAAGATCATGCTATGCAACCACCATTCTTACGGTTGACACTCGATTTGGTTCAGGTGACCTAATGAATTCTGATGAAATCTTAGGATTTTACGTTCAATGGTAATGAACGCATTAAAAATGGGTTTTTCAGAAAACAAATTGGTTTTAGTTTTGATCAAAATATTTTCTCGTTCAAGCTCGAGTTTAGATATCATCGAATTTCATGAGTTTGAATTCTCAATCTTTAAGGTCAATCTCAAGGATTGAGTAATATCAGGCTTAAAAGCTGATTTTTAATCTTTAAGGAGATTATCCTTTCTGGGGATCTGATTCATTAGTCTTATCCAGCTAATTTGCGCGGCGCCCTCCCCATTTTACGAGACAGATCCTCTCATAGTTAGGATAAGTCTGACCACTTGGCGACCCTGTTTGATGCTGAGGTCCGTGGATTTCCTGCTGATTTTAGAGATGACTTTTCAAGATTTTTCGTCAACCTACAGCTGGTCTGGACGACAACTTCTTGACCTAAATCAAGAAGCGCTTGTCTTTTTTGGAAGACTTTACTTCCTATAATGATGGAATTGATTCATCATGTAGATCCATCTTTCTCATATATTTATATTACAATAAACCGGGTAAAACTGATTAATATCGTCAAAAGCAAAAGTACCTGCAATAACTTTACAGAAATATGTGATAGATAGATAGTTTTTAATGGTAATTCTTCCCACACTTAGCTTTTTATTTATGTTTTTCTTTCCCTTTTTATTCTCCTCCATTTCATTCTTAAATGAATTCTAACATTTTGGGTTGTTTCTCAATTTATGTCCTTTCCGAGGTAACGATAATTTCGGTTTTATCACCTAGTTTTCATCGTTCATAAATATGTATAAACATGATTTTAAATTCATTTAGTTGAAAATTTTGAAAAATTTTACTAGAATTGGATAGTAGTTGATAAAATTATTGTCATATATAAGACTAGGGCTGTTCTTTGTTATCAGAGAGCACTAGATTCTAATACAACTACTGCGTTACTAGTATTTTTAATGGTAACCAAGTGTTTAAATAAAAAATTTTTAAAATTCGAAAGAATTTAACCCCTTCCCACACTTAAGATCTTGCAATGCCCTCATTTGCAAGAAATCAGTAACAATTTAAATTATTGAGGGTGATTAGCGTAGAAAAATGATTAAATTTTACCAAAGTTTCCAAACATATTGGCATTTGTTTGCTGAATGATAAATGGTGCACATCATTTGTTCATTCCGTCTTGTTGTTATATCACATTTGTTTTTCGTTTTGTCGTCAAAATTAGTAGCTTTTGCTGAACTTAATGCCAGTCTTTGAAAATGCGCTGTTTTACCCTGTTGTACAATTTACAATATACATACATACAAATATAGACATGCATGGTAATTTGAAATGAGATTTAATATCCCACTTTCAAATCCTAAATGTGAAATATTAGTACACAATAATAATAAAAATGATAAATATTACATAAATATATCCAATAACATAAGTTTAAACATGAAAAAGTAAAAAGATAAAAACATAAAAATCATAAAACTAACCAATGGAAATAAATCAGTCTGGATAGGGGTTCCAGTTCATCTCGTCAGGTGGGTTCCATGGTTGGTTATAGATGTTCTGATAGGCTTGGTTATAGTCATACCTGTTATAGGGTGGTCGGATGTCGGGGTTATATGGCGGAAAATGAGCAGGTCGAGTAGGCACGTAATTATTTGGTACCTGATATGATAGCTGGCTCATGATTTGGTGCTGATGAACTACCCAGCTATCGTGTTGGCGTCGCCTATAATCCTCGTATACTCGCTCGGAGTTCCACTGCTCGTACATACTATGTCTGGCCTCGCTCGCCATTGCTTCCTCATCTATACGAACATGGACGTCAAGAATAACATTTTGAAAGACATCCCAAATGTCTTCTGCTTCCTCCAATTCCTTGTCTGAACCTCTTTCTACCTGAGGATGATTACCTTCATAGGGTACTGCCTGGTTGCGTCTACTTTTCAATACCTTAGCACCCACATAAACTTTCAATCCTTTCCCGTGTCCGGTCAAATGAACGATTATTAGTACTTATAAATTCCCCGCCCATCGTGTCCGATCGAGTGTATATGGTTATTTATAGGTACGTCCAATTGTAAATCTTTATATTAAATTAACAAACTATCATTTAGTTAATCAAATATAAAGTCCATTAATAGCCCATAGTCTAATTTCCACAAGTGTCGTTCTTTTGTCCAAACCCCAATTATGGTCCAAAATCCAATTACCCTGTCTTAATATTTTAGCCCAACATCATGATTACTTTGGTTTAAATAAGCATAATAATAACTTAGCTACGAGACATTAATGAAAATAATATAAACATAACTTACAGTGGATAATAATAGCGTAGTGGTGCACGGGCAGAGTTCCAACTTACAAAACCTTAAAACATTCGACTAACCCAACCTTATTATTATCACTAACTTAAAATTAAAATTACTAATTGAGATTACTAATTGGAGTGATACTTGGTACATAAATTGAGAGAAGAAAAAGAAGTGTAAAAATTATATCTATTTCTGGCCGAATTCGTTGCTTATTTATAGATGAGGCCTGATCCTGAGGCTCATGCGATCGCATGAGTTCTCAGTGTTAAACTCATACGATCGCATGGCCAGCCTGGCCATGCCCAATTGCCTTGTTTTCTAGCTTGTCGACGTTATATAATATTAATATAATATATAAATAATTTATATAATTATTTAAATATTATATTATATTAATATGCATAGTTGACTTATAATTTTCGCCACGTTGCGTCGCGCGTGGAGAGTTGACTTTGGTCCCGATTTCGGATTTTCGAACGTCCTTGCGTACAATTTAATATCTTGTATTTTGCGTTTTGCACCTTGTACTCTAGTAATTTTGAGACGTTTCTTATCAATAATTGGAATCACTTTGATTGTACTTTGTACTTTTGAGCTTTTTGGTCGTTTGCGTCTTCAATTCGTCGAATCTGTCTTTTGTCTTCACCTTTTATTATTTAAAATAATATCACTTGTAAATAGAACAATTGCAACTAAAAGCTTGTCTTTCTTGAGGGATAATGCTATGAAATATATGTTCGTTTTTAGCATTATCAAATATTCCCACACTTGAGCGTTGCTTGTCCTCAAGCAATATAGTCTTGAAATAAAAATACATGAATCACTCCTTTATTCTTCACACTTTGAACATTAGTGACTTCAATACGGCGGTATGAACAATGATAGTAACGTTGTGGTTTACAGTCCCACATGACTATAAAAATTTAGATCCTTTCGGAAATAGGATCTTTATGAAAACATTTGATCTTTTGAAAATTCAAGCAAGGTTTTACTCTAGACAGGTTTTTCGGAATAACCCTTCACCGGTGTTTGCAAAATATTTTTGTGGGTTGTGGGTTTCAGATTTTTTAAAATTTTGGCTCAAAACTTGTGGTTTTGTGTCACCCACTTGCTAACCTTGTATTAGGAAAGCACACATCCAGTCTACTTGTCCCGTATATTACCTTTCGGTAAACGACCGTCCGGCTGTAAAGGAAAGCGATGAACAAGCAACTGTTAAGACGATGTCTAATGACATGCGTATGATTATGGTCTAAAACGTGTCGGATGCAATTACTATCCTTGGTAGGAGCAATAGTAAAGATCACCCTATAGTTTTTTCAGTCTGGCACAAGGTCCTATCTTCGACCATGCTATGCAACCACCGTTCTTACGGTTGACACCCGATTTGGTTCAGGTGACCTAATGAATTCTGATGAAATCTTAGGATTTTACGTTCAATGGTAATGAACGCATTAAAAATGGGTTTTTCAGAAAACAAATTGGTTTTAGTTTTGATCAAAATATTTTCTCGTTCAAGATCGAGTTTAGATATCATCGAATTCCATGAGTTTGAATTCTCAATCTTTAAGGTCAATCTCAAGGATTGAGTAATATCAGGCTTAAAAGCTGATTTTTAATCTTTAAGGAGATTATCCTTTCTGGGGATCTGATTCATTAGTCTTATCCAGCTAATTTGCACGGCGCCCTCTCCATTTTACGAGACAGATCCTCTCATGGTTAGGATAAGTCTGACCACTTGGCGACCCTGTTTGATGCTGAGGTCCGTGGATTTCCTGCTGATTTTAGAGATGACTTTTCAAGATTTTTTGTCAACCTACAGTTGGTCTGGACGACAACTTCTTGACCTAAATCAAGAAGCGCGTGTCTTTTTCCGAAGACTTTACTTCCTATAATGATGGAATTGATTCATCATGTAGATCCATCTTTCTCATATATTTATATTACAATAAACCGGGTAAAACTGATTAATATCGTCCAAAGCAAAAGTACCTGCAATAACTTTACAGAAATATGTGATAGATAGATAGTTTTTAATGGTAATTCTTCCCACACTTAGCTTTTTATTTATGTTTTTCTTTCCCTTTTTATTCTCCTCCATTTCATTCGTAAATGAATTCTAACATTTTGGGTTGTTTCTCAATTTATGTCCTTTCCGAGGTAACGATAATTTCGGTTTTATCACCTAGTTTTCATCGTTCATAAATATGTATAAACATGATTTTAAATTCATTTAGTTGAAAATTTTGAAAATTTTTACTAGAATTGGGTAGTAGGTGATAAAATTATTGTCATATATAAGACTAGGGCTGTTCTTTGTTATCAGGAGCACTAGATTCTAATACAACTACTGCGTTACTAGTATTTTTAATGGTAACCAAGTGTTTAAATAATTATTGATGTTATGCGAGGTCGTTCTTTTGTTTATTAAATTGTCGACTTGCATTCTTATCAATCTTTAGACGTTTTTCTTCAATAATTTAAACCACTTGGAGTGTAACTTGTACGTTTGAGCATTTTGGACGTTACTAAATAATTTTTAATGGTAACCAAGTGTTTAGATAATCCAGGTCGGGGAATAATTATTAAGGTGGGTTGGCAATATTTATGTCCTTTTTGAGGCAACGATAATTTCGGTTTTATCACCTAGTTTTATCGTTCATAAATATGTATAAACATGGTTTTGAATTCATTTTAACTGAAAAAATTTTAAATTTTACAAAATTTTGGCAATTAAACTAAGTGTAAACCCGAGAGAATTTATAACCCTGGCAGACACTTGAGATCATGCAATGCCCTCATTTGCATGAAATCAGACTATAATTATAAATTCATGAGGGTGATTAGTGTAGAAAAGTGATTAAAAATACCGAGTTTGTAAATTACAAAGCTCATCGAATGATAGATGGCGCGCCTCATCGTTCATTCTTTTTGTTGTAATTTCACATATGTTTTGCGTCTTATCGTCAAAATTAGTAGCTTTTGCTGAACTTAATGTCAGTCTTTGAAAGTGCGCTGTTTTACCCTGTTTTGTACATAAGATAAACTACAAACATACATAATATTTTTATTATATATATATTTTTTAATAAACCTTTATTTATTAAAACAATTTAAATGAATAATTTTTAAAAATTTTGTTTCCTTTTACTTTAGGTAGTTTCGGTATGTTTACCTAGTCCGTCCCTCGATAAAATTTACAATTTGTCGTTTTTAAAGCGATTGTTTTAAAAGCAAAGATTTTTGGGTTTTTTAATTTTTTTGGTATACTTTAGATCAATAATATTAAAAATAATGATAACAAAATTTGTCGCCCCGACCTCGGGTAAAGCAATTTCGGTTCCATGACCTAGTGTTTAACTCACGACGAATTTTAGAAATCATATTTTTAACTTAATGAAATAAAGTAAATTTTTGTTTTTTTTAAATCACACAAAACTTAAATTCAAAATGCATAAAATTTAATTTTTTAAACATAAAGATAATAAATATTAATTTTATAAATTTTTATTAAATTATAAAAATAATATAGTAATATATATATATATTAGTGAAATAGGTATATATTAATTTATAAAAAGAAGGAAAAATAAAAATAAAAATCTTTTTGGTCTTTTATCCCACTTTAATCAATCAAATATTAACAAAAATATACGTCCCTTAAAGTAATTTCGGCTATATTCCCTAGTTTTACTCCTAGCGAATTTTTAAAATATTTTGAATTGATTGATTAAAGATATTTATACCTTATGAATAAACGGTAAATTTTTGCAGTGATGGATTAAATTTTGGTATTGATATTAGTAATTTCGGTTTATTATACCTATTTTTAATGAATATCAATTTAATACTTTATAGCGACAATTTAGTGTTTAAAAACAAAAGGTTAAAAGCATAAAAACTTACCTTTGAAGCTTTATTAAACCATGACTGATATCAAATGCATGCTTCATCTTGTAAAACCTAAAAACAAAAAAATTCAGAATGGGGGAAGAGGACTAGTTCTTTAGGGTCTGCTAGTAGAAAAGACCAATCGGATTCCATTCTCGAAACTACACGAAAACAGAATATCTAACTTCTAGATAGCATGAAATTATCTTTAAAACTTTTGAATCTCCCCACACTTAGCTAGCTGTGGTATTGAAATCGTGATTAACTTCATCGTCAATTTCCATCAGACCATAATCAACTTGCATATCTGTGATTTTTGTTTTAAGCCATTGGTCGGTTTCTTTTGTAATTTTCACAAAATCAACTAATTTCTCTTTTTCTTTTGATGACAGATTAGATACTAATCAGTTACATAACTTAAAGTTCCCCTTAATCCTAGCATTGTGAACTCATTTATAAAGCTTCTTCATTGAACTGTTAATAACGAGGTCATCTAATTTCGTATCATTAATGGGGTTCTGTGTTTTCTGGTCATCGTTAGGTGTTACTTCATCTTCCCTACACTTAGGTATTTTAACATTGTTAAGCACTACCGTTGGAGTTATTGGTTCAACGGTTTTGGTTGGTGGAGATCTAGACTTTTGACTCACAAAGGTGATTGATTTTTCACCATCATTAAGTGTCATTCTACCTTCTCTTACATCAATTAACGCCTTGGTTGATGCTAAAAATGGTCGACCTAAAAGTAGAGGAAAGTTTGAGTCTTCTTCTATGTCTATGATAACAAATTCAACTAGAAAGGTTAAATTACCTACTTGAATAGGTAGGTTGTCAGCAATTCCAACTGGGTGTCTAATGGTTTGGTCAAAGAATCGAACACTCATCTCTGTTGGACTTAACCCTCCTAAATTTAACTTCTTATATAATGAAAGAGGCATAATACTTACACTTGCACCTAGATCTGCTAGTGCATTATACATGACATAATCACTAAGTAAACAAGGAACAATAAATTCACCCGGATCACCCGACTTAGGTGGAAATTCCGGTGGAATAGTATTTAATGGTTCTATTGTTACGGATTTAGCTTCTTGTTCTTGTTTACTCTTCCTCTTCCTTTTCGAGGTATCACCAACACAAACTTTATTACCTATTTCTTGCTTATATTCAACTTTTATTGGAAATGGAATAAGTGGTTTGTATGGTGCATATATTGGTTTTTCAAACCCTGGTGGTGGTGTAATTTCTTCATCATCTGAAATCTTTTCCTCTTTTATTTCTAGTTTTTCAGGATTCGTTGAAACCATGTTAACATTTTCATTTCGAGGATTTACTTCAGTATTACTTGGTAACTTTCCTTGTTTCCTTTCACTCATCAGGCCTGCTAGAGTACCTACTTGTTTTTCTAGATTTAAAATGGAAGTTTGTTGAATTCTAAATGATTGATCAAACTTTTCATTTGTTTGGGTTTGAGATGTAATAAATTGTTTTTGAGAATCAACTAACTTTAATACCATTTCTTCCAGATTTGACTTTTTCTCTTCAGTTTGTTGTGGTTGTCTATATAAGCCTGGCCTTTGTTGATTGAAAGTGTTATTTTGATTATTATTATTATTGTTGGGTCCATTTGGATTGTAAAGAATGTTTTAACTTCGGTTTAGGTTTTGCCTTGGTTGTTGATAATTATTTTGATAATTATTTCCCTGCCTTTGGTTTATGTAGGAAACATTCTCACGTTGTTCCATCGTTTGCTCGACATTACAATCCTTCGTTAAGTGTGGTCCACCGCATTGCTCATAACTGATTTGTATTGCGTGAATATCTTTAGTCATCTTTTCCATTCGTCTTTCAAAAGCATATATTTTTGCGGAAACGGAATCAAAGTCATGGCTAGAAACGGCTCTAGCCGCTTTAGATGAATGTAAGATATCTTTCTCTTGGTGCTACTCATGAGAGTGGGAGGCTGTTTTATCAATAATCTTGTGAGCTTCGGTTGCGGTTTTCTTCATAATGGAACCACCAGCAGCAGTGTCAATATCTTTTCTTGTAGCGATATTAACGCCTTTATAGAATATTTGAACTATTTGAAAAGTGTCTAAACCGTGTTGAGGACATCCTCTCAACATCTTTCCGAATCTTGTCCATGCCTCAAATAAAGTTTCATTTGGCTTTTGTGCAAACGTGGCAATTTCTCCTTGAAGTCTCATGGATTTAGATGCCGGAAAGAATCTTTGAAGAAATTTCTCCACTAAGACATCCCATGTATCAATTGCTCCTTCTAGTAATGATTCTAACCAATCTTTAGCTTCCCCAATTAAAGTCCAAGGGAACAACATAAGATAGATCGTTTCATCTTCAATTTCTCGGATTTTAAATAAAGTACAAATTCTATTAAAGGTTCGAAGATGTTCGTTTGGATCTTCTTTTTCTGTACCACCGAATTGGCATTGATTAGTAACCATATGTATGATTTGTCCTTTGATTTCAAAATTTGGTGCAGTAACTTCTGGTTGAGTAATGGCATGACCTTGACCAGTACGTGTGGCTCTCATTCGGTCTTCCATAGTTTGAGGTTCTAGATCTTCCATATTTGAATTTGTTGAATCTGAATCACTAGAAGATTCTGATTTAACGGTTCCTTCTTCGACAAATTCCGTTTGAATAAATTGTGGTTCATGAGGAATGTTTAATAGTTCAGGATCTTGAAATTGTCCCTGAATATCCTCTGGGTTCTCAATTGTGAAGTTGGGTTCAAAAAATGGATTATCAGAAATTTGAATTGAAGTACTTGTTCGACTAGATGATGATTCTAAAAATTCAATGGCAGCAATATTTGCTAAATGCCTTGATCGAGTTACAGGTGGTGAACGTATGAAAGGCGGTGAACGTTTCGCTCGGTGCATTCACTGAATATCCTATTAGTTATAAAAATAAAAATTATATAAGTTATCAAATTAATAGACTTTTCTGATTTTGCCCACGTTTCGAATAGCCAAAAGATGCAGCAGGTAGCCAGGACCCTTTAAATCGGAAGCCCACAACTCGCCACTAACAAATCCAACTATTACTACGAACCAGAAAATTTTGGACGTCTATCAATTTAACCGCTTAAAATAATTTTTCGTTTTGAAATTTTAGAGAAGAAATAGAAAATTCTACGTCCTAAAAACTAGAGCGTCAAGAAATAAGAAAGAAAAAGAGTGTGTCGAAAAACGTCGAAAAATAAAAAGGTCAAAAAATAAAAATAAGAAAGAAAAACGTCGAAACTTAAAAGTCTAAAAACTAAATATTAAAAGTTGCATCTAAAGGTATTAAAACTTAAAAGGAATTCTATATCCAAAACGGCAATAACTTAAAAGGCACTAAAATATATAAACGGCGTCGCAAAATTCTAAAGCGCCTAAATCTTAATCTAAAGAAAAAGCACTTAAGGGATTTTACGGCAAAGCCTAAAAATCTAGAAATAAAAATAACTACGGCAAAAACTATAGCTTAAACTAATTACGAACGATAAATATACAATTTACGAATAAACGATTAAAAAGATACGAAATATAAAAAGATATAAAAAGTGATAAAATTACTTATTTTTATAAAAATATTATTTTTATATTTATTTTATAAAAGTATTAATTTATATAATTAATAATAATATTAAACTTAATATTAGTAAATATAAATTAAAACTAAATTTAAAAACTAATTAATTAATTAAAACCTAATTAGGGTTAATTAATAAATATAATTAATAATAAAACCCTACTGCGTAATAATTGCTGGGATCAGACCTGTCAGACAGCCTCATGCGATCGCATGAGTTTTATGTGGCTGGGCCATGCGATCGCATGGCTTCGGATACCAGGCCAGGTCTTGGGCTGCTACAGTACCAGGCCCGAATACTTATTTAAATTTATATTTTTTTCTGTTTTTAATTTAAATACAATATTTATATAAATAAAACTTATATTTAAAAACTAAAATAGAAAAATAAAAATACTTTATAATTTTAAACAAACTCTTAAAAATATATATATATATATTTTTTTTTTTGTATTTAAAACGTATTTTTACAAAAAGAAATTAAAACTTAATAAAAAAAAATTTTTATATAGCGTTTCGCTTCGGCGTTAAGGATTCTCCGACAGCAGCGCCAAAAACTTGATGTGCGAGCGGAGGGGTACGAAATAGTATTATTTGTAATATGAAATACGGCGAAATATGATACAAGTTTTATTTATTTATATAGATGGGATATACCTAAACCTTGCTACACACTTATAGGCAGTGTACCTAATCGTAGAGTAGTGTAGTTTTTAGTAAGTCCTGTTCGTTCCACAGGGAGATCAATATTAAAGCGTACTATATTTTACAAAACTATAAATATATATATATAATTATTATTTTTATAAAAGGGGGGTTTTTACCGTTTAACGACCGGTTTGTCAAATTTTAGTTTTAGCGATAAAGATAAATGACGATAATATAAATGACAGAATTTAAATTTTGATAAAGTAAATTGCAGTAATTAAAATGACAGTAAATAATTGTACGATGAAATATGAAATAAAAGGATTATGCTTATTTAAACTTCCGTAATCATGATGTTTGATATTTTGGTTATATATTATTACCCCGAGTTAATTGTTATTTGGCCTGGTTTATTTGATACGTCTATCTGGCTTTTGCCCATAATAGTCCATCGGTCATAAATATAAAGTGCGAGTGTCCTCGTCAAATTACCCTTATACCCGAAGTCAAATAGTCCAACTAATTAAGGATTTAAACTGTGACGCAGTTATCACTTCTGTCAATAATTACACCAGTTATCACTGTTTGTAATCCACCCCTATTTTAATTAGATATGAATATTAATTTATCCACTTGATCAGTTTGAATACTCAATTACCCAACCTGAATAATTAATTAAATGATTATAATAGACTCCGTATGAACGTCACTAAATAGGACAACCATAATCATTATTTAATTATTAGGCTAATTAATTTGAAGATAGGTTCGACAGACTCCAATGAGTTATCACTCGATTAGACAATACCCCCCATCTATTAATAGTCCATAGTCCAATGTCTACAAGTGTCGGTCTTTGTACAAACATTAATTATGGTCTAAAGTTCAATAACCCGGTCTTTAATATTTAGTCTAACATCACGATTACTTCGGCTCAAATAAGCATAATAATAACTTAGTTACAAGACATTAATTTAAAAAGAAAAAACATAGCTTACAGTGGTGATTAATCGCGTAGCGTTAAACAGACAGAGTTCCGACTTAAAACCCGTAAAACATTTCTTACAATAACCCAATTATTATTAAACTTAAATTAAAATTAAAATTATAAATATATATATTTATGTTACAGATGAAGAGAAGACAAAAAGATGTATAATAAGCTCGAGCAAACTGGATTTTTATAGATATGTGACCTGCTACAGTAACTCATGCGATCGCATGAGTTTTATGCCTATTTCTCATGCGATCGCATGGCCTCCAGATCCAGCTCACAATTTTTTGGATTTTTACTTGTCGACATATTATAAAAATATATATAATATATAAATAATTTATATAATTATTTAAATATTATATTATATTCTTGTGCATAGTTGACTAATAATTTTGGCTCCGATGTCTCGTACATTTACGCCCAGTTTATGTCTCAGTCCCGGTTTCTCGAACTTCTTTTCGTACAATTTAATATCGTGTAATTTGCGTTCCGCGACTTGCATTCTTGTCAATCTTTAGACGTTTTTCTTCAATAATTTAAACCACTTGGAGTGTAACTTGTACGTTTGAGCATTTTGGACGTTTTTGCCTTTTAAATCTTCGTTTTCGACTTTAAATCTTCATTTTTGAGCGATCTTCGTCTTTCGTCTTCTCACTTATTTATTTAAACAATTACAACTAAAAATAAGGAAATTACAATTAAAAACATTACATTTTGGAATGATATTGCGTCTAAATATATGTTCATTTTAAGCAATATCATATATACACTCAATCATCAGCTCCTTATCAGCCCATGTGAGTCATTAAACTTGTGGGAAGCATCATTTGGTAACTAGCATGAATGATTACACAAAATTACAAAAATATTATAAATCATTCATGAATTATTTACATGAAAACAAAATTACACATCCTTTATATCTAATCCATATACCAACGACCAAAAACACCTACAAACACTTTCATTCTTCAATTTTCTTCATCTAATTGATCTCTCTCAAGTTCCATCTTCAAATTCTAAGTGTTCTTCATAAATTCTACAAGTTCTAGTTTCATAAAATCAAGAATACTTCCAAGTTTACTAGCTCACTTCCAATCTTGTAAAGTGATCATCCAACCTCAAGAAATCCTTGTTGTTTATAGTAAGATATCATTCTAAATCAAGGTAATACTCATATACAAACTTTGATTCAATTCCTATAACTATAACTATCTTAATTCGAGTGATAATCTTACTTGAACTTGTTTTCGTGTCATGATTCTACTTCAAGAACTTTCAAGCCATCCAAGATCCTTTGAAGCTCTAGATCATTTCTCACCATTTCCAGTAGGTTTACCTACTAAACTTGAGGTAGTAATGATGTTCATAACATCGTTCGATTCTTACTTATATAACCATCTTATTTGAAGAAAATAACTTGTAATAACTAGAACATAGTTTAGTTAATTCTAAACTTGTTCGCAAACAAAGTAAATCCTTCTAAATTGACTTTTAAAAATAACTTAACACATGTTTTATATCTATATGATATGCTAATTTAATGAGTTAAAACTTGGAAACACGAAGAACACCGTAAAACTGGATATACGCCATCGTAGTAAAACCGGGGGCTGTTTCGGGTTGGATAATAATAAAAAAAACTATCTTAGACTTTGATTTAAAGCTTTGTATTTTGGGAAAATAATATTTCATATAAACATGATAACATATCTAAAAATTATGGTTAAACTCAAAGTAGAAGTATGTTTTTCAAAATGGTCATCAAGATGTCGTTCTTTCGACAGAAATGACTACCTCTTTCAAATATGGACTTGTAACCTGTAACTCCGACTATAAACCACTAATTTTTCAGTTTATATCCAAATACTACAGTTCGTTATGAAACCATAGCAATTTGAATCACTCAAAACCGATTTATAACGAAGAAGATATGGGCAAAACAAGATTGGTTAGAAATCACCAAAATAGCTACGGGATTATTTTGCAAAAATCTATACTAACCATGTCCTAGCTAACTTTTCTTGTATTATACATGTATTTATACATATTTTCTTGTACTATACTAGTTTTGGTTAATCGTAAGATACATGTACACAATACGTCGAGATAACTTCAAAGACAACAGTTTGTACAGTGGGTCGTGATTAAACCTTAGACAATATATATACAATACGTCAGATAAATCGTAAGACACATGTACACAACACGCCGAGATAACTTCAAAGACAATAGTTGTACAATGGGTTGTGATTGAGTCTTAGACAATATATTTACAATACGTCAAATAAATCGTAAGACACATGTACACAACACGTCGAGATAACTTCAAAGACAATAGTTGTACAATGGGTTGTGATTGAGTCTTAGACATTATATTTACAATACGTCTTGATTATTCCAGGGTGATGTATTGAACTATATATATGGACTACTAACGTTGGACTGCTAACATTGGACTACTAACGTTGGACTGCTAACTTGACAACTTAAATCATCAACACGTAAATAAAAATATGATTTGAATATATTTATCATACTTTGATATATATGTATATATTTGTTATAGGTTCGTGAATCGATCCGTGGCTAAGTCTGATTTTTGACGAATTGAAAATTTGTGAAAGTGAGTTTCATTATTCCCTTTTATTATATTTTTGGGCTGAGAATACATGCGCTGTTTTTATAACTGTTTTACAAAATAGACACAAGTACTAAACTATAAGCTATGGTTGGATTACAAATACCGAATATCGCCCCTATTTAGCTTGGTAGCCTAAGAATTAGGGAAATGGCCCCTAATTGACGCGAATCCTAAAGATAGATCTATGGACCTTGACAAGTCCCATTCGGGGTACGAATACTTTAGTACTTCGATTGATATATACTGATTGCGACGGCCGGTATATAGCATGCAGATTGCGAAATGCCTATATGCGGGGGATATTCTACATGCATCCTGTTAGTTCGGTTACCAAGTGTTCACCATATGAATGATTTTATCTTTATGCAGATTGTGAAATGCCTGTATAATGATTATGGAAATGAAAATGAAAACGGAAATCTTGTGGTCTATTAAATTGTTAGAAATGAATATTTATGATAAACTAATGAACTCACCAACCTTTTAGTTGACACTTTTAAGCATGTTTATTCTCAGGTATGAAAGAAATATTCCGCTATGCATTTACCCAATTTAAAGATATTACTTGGAGTCATTCATGACATATTTCAAAAGACGTTCCATTCGAGTCGTTAAGTTCAACAAGATTATATTAAAGTAAATGACAGATTAAGTCATTTATAGTCTGATTATATTGTGAAATGGTATGCATATTTGTCAACTATCGTTGTAATGAAAGTTGTCTTTTAAAAATGAATGCAATGTTTGTAAAACGTATCATATAGAGGTCAAAACCTCGCAATGGGACCAAATGTTATTGTATTCGTCCATATGGATTTGGACGGGCCATTACACTAGGCGGCCTTTAGGGCTTATGTATGACGGAAGCAGCCTGCACAGCGGAGAACGCTTGACGGATAGCTTCTCAAAACCATTGTTCTCAGTGTTCTTGATGCCAATTTCATGCGAATATTATGCCTTTATACGTGTCATACGATAGGATACACCATTAAGTCCCCACAGTTTAATGACTTAAGCATTTGAAAAAGGATTAAGTTGTTAAACTTCTGCCAACGCATGCCAAACAAGTCTTCACATTTGCCATTTGCATCGGGGAAAACATTATTGATGATGATGACAGATGAATTTTACTGACATTGTGATGATTACTTTTAAATGGTTGAGATTCTTCACGTGCCACCAGCTGTAAAAAGCGTTTCTTCATACCCCACTTTTAAACTTGCCCATACACGTGTCATAATCGTGTCCATAAAAAATACATTGATAAATCTCTATATAAACCGTCATAACCTTTTAACTTCACTTTTTTACTTTTGATCAAGATCTAAAAAGAACATTTCTACCCAAATCTTCATCGCCTTCTTCAAGCTTTTACTTTCAACTTTTTAAGGTTTTTCATCTTTCAAAGTCAGTTGCACTTTACCTCACTGTTATTTCTTTTTCACTTTTATTGTTCATATTATTACCATGGCTTCTGTGTTGAGTACTGGCCAAGAGAACGTGGAGCTTTCTTCTTCAGAAACAAACAACCTCCCTGAGGTTAGCACGATAGGATCATCTTTATCGGAGAGCCATTTTGATGGATTGAAGATCGCTTTTCATCATCTAAACCAATACAATCCTATACTTCCTACTGGCAATCAAAGGGCCAATAAACCGCCTGCCAGAAAAATTGCTTTGTATGCTTTACAACTTACTCACGGAAACCTCCGTGTTCCTGTTACTAAATTTCTTCTCCGTATCCTTAGATACAATAGAGCCTGCCTGAGCCAAATCCATCCCCACGGCCTTCAAAAAATTATCCTTTTTGAAATGTATTGCAATGCCAGCAATATTAAGCCTCGCCTTAAAGTTTTCATCTCTCTTTTTAGAATTCGAACGATTAGCCACTGCTGGCTTACAATTGACAATAATCGAAATACATATTTTGTTGGGAAAAATAAAGTTTCAAACTTGAAGGACTGGAAGAGTCCATTTTTCTTTGTTGACGAAGGAGTTATTCCGGAGAAGTATTCCGTGGTCCGGAAATGGAAGTCTATAGATGCTGGTGTAGGAAAGGCCGTTAAGGTAACCGCCGCGGAGAAGCGAATAGTGAAAAATTTTAAAGCTCTCCGCCTTCCGCCTAGATCATATGAGAAATATGAGGGTATTCTTGTGCTGTGTAAAGTGAGCCAAGAATGGCCAAGTACTTCTGTGCCAGTACTCCGCCAGAAAAACCGGGGTAGGATGTGATACGATCATCCTAACATATACATTTGTCTATCTTTTTTATGTCATTATTGCTTATGTTTGCTATTTTTGCCCTTGTTTAATTTTTGCAAAAAATACCGAGATGCTTGTTCGTTCTGCTATCTTATCCCTCGATCTTGAGGGTGACGTGGAGATCGCTGCTCGTGACAAACCCCTGCTGAGCTAGAGGCAGAAAGGGTTGCTGCTGAAGCTGAGGCTGCTGCTGCTGCTAATGTTGAAAAGGAAGGAGAATGCAGTGGTAGTAGCTCAGATAGCGAGTCCAAGTCCGACACTGAACGGACGGCGGAGGACACCACTACCGAGCAGGAAACAACAGGCTCGGTTGACATTACTGGTGAAACGCTTCCTATCCCTCCTGCAACCAAAACGACTCGCAAGAAGAGTATAGGCTCTAAGAGAGCAAAAAGTGCTGAGGGAATCCCTAAACTAAAACGCAGAAGAAGTATGTCAACATTGCCCTTTCTTGATATTGCATATATCTTTGCGCATAACTGTTATGTTTGCTAATTTATTTATGTTAGTGGTTTAGCAAATTCTGATGATAGCCAAGGAAAGACTGCTGAAGATGGTGAGCAGAGGACGGCGGAGAACCTCGAAAGTCAAGAGGATGAAATTTTGAAATCTCCTGACCGAAACTTTACTCCCTTTGATGAGGCTGATTTTCAGGAGCTGAGGATGGAAGGCGACTCTTCTTATCATTCTCCTCCTCCCAGTACCACTACCCCTGCTGTCACATAATCAAATGTTCCTGTACCACCAATTCCTGCTCATTTGGGCACACTGCAGGCGTTTATTGATAACCCTGCCACTAAGTGCAATGATCTTTTGACTCTTCTTCAGGTAACAATGATAAAACAACTTGTGCTAACAATTTATTTATGTGAACTTCTAATTTTGATCATAACATTCTTCTTTCACAGGGTTGTGCTATCCCTGAGCTAAATCCCCACTTTGCCGCTCTCCGTTCTGAACAACTTAGACAGTCAACTGCTACATCTGCTATGTTGTTCATGAATCATCTAAGGAATGCTCTTCAATTGCAGCAGCATCAAGAGTCTATTCTTGCATTAGCCGTACTGAAATTGCTGAAGGTGCAAATGCTCGCAAAAGAGCTATTGAGGCTGAACGTGCCTTAACCAACACTCAAGAAGCGTTAAAGGCTAGAGAAGTTGAGTTGAAAAGTGCTCAAGATGCTGCTGTTACTCTGCAAGAGGAGAAGGATAGAGTGGTGAAAGCTAAAAGGAAGACGGTTGAGGAAGAGAAGCTGAAGGTTAGCGATTTAGAGAATCACCTGAATGCTGAAAAGAAAAAATCTGCTGAACTTCTCCGCAGGGCGGAGGCTGGTGAGGGTAACTTTGCTGAGTTGAAGAAGGGTATACCAGGGTTGATTGCTAAGGTTCTTGGATCCCATCTTGTTGGGACTCCTTATAATGACTATGTTGATGCTGTTATCGCCCATTCTATTTCTGATGTTACCGACAAGGTAACCAGACGCCTTGCCCCAAACCAATCTCTTCCACCTGCCATTGCTAATATGATGCGTCCTGGAACTCTGGAGAGAGTCAATGAGACAAAGTACAAACTAACAAATCTCAAGATTGATGTTTTTGATGATGTGTGCAGTAGGGAAGAATCATCCGCCAAGGATGTCCTTGATGTGAATTTTAGATGAATTTTGTAACATTTTCTGAACAGTGTCTGTAATAAACCTTTCTACTTTTTATGCTAATAACACATGCTACTTTTATGATGATATTTGTCTTTATGCTTATTACAAATATTTTGATGTTTTCTTGCTAAAATAAATCTGCTGTGCACTAAGCATATGATAGATTTTCCATATTTAATTGCATATACATAACTGAATAAGACATATTGAAAAGTGTTTGATGTAATTCTTATGAAGACGCTTTCCATTGTTAACTTCTCCTGAATCAATAACATTTCGAATATTAAAATTTTACTTTTACAAGTATCATGCCTTTAAATAATTTGCAGGACATTAAAGTCCATTATATGCTTTCCATCATAAAATTAATGAGGAATAGTTATGAAGTATTTTTGAAGAGTGGTTATGAATGAATAACCTTTCCGCCATACGCCTTCCGTCATAAAGTTTATGAGGAAGAGTTGTGAAATATTTTGGCCTTCATATATTTTAGAAACTTCGTTCGTTTTGTGAAGTAAGTTTTTATAATGTTTGTCATGACAAGTATCTGATTTTTCATTTTGCCTCGGTGCGTTCTAGTAAAACTTTAATGTTTTCTAGCCGATCCCTTGTGCCTTTTTCTAGCCAGCACAAGAGCATCCGCCATCGTAGGTATAAAAATACTCTCCTTCTGTGGACAGGATATAAATGCAATGTTTTACATTTGTCACATGCAGCACTTTGCATAAGAAAAAGATAAAATTTTATTAACTGATAGTGAGCAGTACACAAACAAATCATGATGAATTTAGGTGGATCAAGCCTAATTAGTACATTATGACAGTTTGATGTACGCCGTTGTAAACATAGGCATTACAGCATAACTACAATATCGTAGAGTGAAATGATAAACTTTGCTCTTCATAAAATGCTGAAATTTGTTCTTAATACGCCAAGCGCCTAGCGCTGTCTGGCCTGAACACTTGATCATGGTATAAAAACCTCCCGAACTTCATCATCTCTGAACAATCGATTACGCCTTCTCCGATTTGCTCTGTCCTCTGGCAAATTTGCAAATGTGGATCGTTCCCTAGTTTGTGCCACATACTGTGAATGTATGGCAGCTACTCCATTAGGAATTGGAAATCTGATCTCTTCATGAGCGGTGGATGTAATTGCTGCAAATTTAGCCAATGCTTTCCTTCCAAAAAGGACATTAAATCGAGAAGTGCCTTCCAAAATAGTGAAATCAACTGTTTCAGTCCTTAGCAATGGGTATGTTCCCATGACAACGTCCAAACGAATTCGCCCCATGGCGTTCACAGGTGCACATGTCAATCCTGAAACCTTCAGACTTGTCCGCCTAGCTCTATCCTGCATGTGCCTTGGGAAAGTTCTCAAAAAATGCCAATAAATGATGTCAGCCTCACTGCCTGTATCTGTGTAGATACGACTGATGAACTTATTAGCAATTTCTACTGATATGACCACTGGCTGAACGGATAAAGTCCAATTTTGAATTGGTTGAAAGATGATTGGAGCATGTCTCCAGCTGTCCACATTGTTGTTTGATTGCGCACCGTCTTCACAGAAACTGTCATTAAACCATACCATCTTAATTACCACATCTGGAGTTGGTTCACGCTCCGCTATCTGGTCTCCGTACTGGTTTCTGTTATCTCTTTCGCCATGCTCTTCCCTTCTTATATTCTCATCTCGACGTCCTCTTCGACCATCATTTTTCTGCCATGCAAATTTCTTTCTGGGATCATTTCTTCTGTATTTTTTGCCTGACAGCAAATGATTTAACTCTCCTGCCTTGATCTTTGCAATGATTTCTCTCATCAAAGATTTTCAATTATCCATGTCATGACCCCATGCCTCATGAAAGTCACACCATAGTTCACTACTTGGACCATCTCTTTCCTCCATAGGTGCTGGAGGATTGAAAGCAGTCCGGATGGGTTCAGTGAAAAGAATCTCCTTGGGAGTTTTAGTTAGTGCCATTATCAACGGATGTCTCTCTATAGGCCTCCTGTTGTGGTAAAAATCATTAGGATGATTGTTGCCTCTCCATCCGCCATTGGAATTGTCATTTCTCCTCTGGTTTCTATCAAAGTACCATCCTCCATTATGCGGTTTGGTACTGCTGCTGCCACCATCAAATTTTCTTGGTCCTCGCTCGCCGGCTCGGACATGCTTTTGTGCAACTTCCAATGCCTGGTGCAGAGTTTTTGGCAGGTCATACCTTAACGTATGAACAAGTGTACTAAACCTTCGCTGATCCAAGCAGAAAATAAAGCCAGACACTAGCTGTGACACTGGGCAAACAGGTATCTTTTGTGCTTCAAGCGTATATCTCTTCATGAAGTTACTCAAAGACTCATTATGATGCATTGTTATCTCATGTGCATCAAGATGTGTCAAGGTGCAGCTACGAAGATTTTGATACTGCATAACAAACTTTGCACGAAGATCTAAATAACTTGTAATACTCCTTGACGGTAAGCTAGCTAACCATTCCCTTGCCATTTTATGCAACACCATTGGAAACATATGACAAGCTACCTTGTCATCCCAATGCTGTAACCTCATTGCACCTTCAAACATAGTAAGAAAATCCTCAGGATCTGTAGTACCATCATAAACTCCAATTGCCGGTATGCCAAGATTCCTGGGGAATGGATAGTTAGCAATTCGATCAATGAAGCATTGAGTGGACTCTGCCATAGCTGGTGGTTTTGTAGCTTGTTCCCCAGTGATTAGAGCGAAAAAATTATCCACAGCCACAGCACGGACAGCGGGCTGCGCTAAACGTTGCTTATATTTTGCCGGAGCTGTCTGCTTAAGGATGTCGTTTAAAAGCAATACTTCCTGTTTTTCGGACATGAACTCGTCTTTCTCATCAATCTCATCGTCAGAATCATTATTAATATAACTCAGATCATTATCATCTTCAGATTCATCAATAAGACTGCCCAACTTGTCAAGTAGTCTAGACAACTTGTACGTTGATATAGATTGCTTCTTCATGATTTGCTTGTCTTTGCCATCCGCCATCCGTCGAAAAGGTATAAATGATGGACATCGCCGTGGTTGCATCAATGGTCGCCTCTCTAGATTATTAACAAGATTTTGAAGCCTTTCTGCACTTTTGGTTGTTGTTTCTTCGATTACTGGCCTTTTCTCTGAATTAGTTGCCAAGCGTTTAAGCCTTTCTGCAGTTTCGGCAACTGTTTCTTCAATTGTATCCTCCGTTGGCTGAATAAGTACATCCCCTTCAGGCATTAACGGATAAATTTCCACGTTGTCAATTAATGGATTGTTGGATTTTTCGAGCACACCCGTGGATGGGGCCTCAGTTATTTTTGTTCCTTTTCCGTTACGCGTGTTCTTAACATTAGTGGATGGCCCCATTGTTAACACCTATTTCCTTATGAGGTAAGGTTTAGTATGTTAGCACAATACTAGAAGTACCTAGCTAAAAGTGGGAGAGTGTTGCCGATTGATGTTTACCCTCGGGAAATAATCCCTGCAAACCCGGTTCACAAGTATAGAAACTTGTGGGGTGGCTTAATCAATCTTTTGTCCGCTGAGCGTATAGCTGCTAGCCGGATGACTTCTAGTGAGAGAAAGTACTATGTGAAAAAGAAAGGTGAAATCTCTGCTCACAAGTTGTCAGAATGTCTGAATGTGGAAAATGACTACCCAAGGGGTCTATTTATAGTGATAGATCCACCGAATTGTTCGGGGACACGTGTCAGATGATGATACGTTCTGTTATTCGTGATCCGAAATATGCGCTGGATGTGACGTTCTCCGGTTAGGGCTTAAGCGCTAGGCGGCCTTTAGGGCTTATGTATGACGGAAGCAGCCTGCACAGCGGAGAACGCTTGACGGACAGCTTCTCAAAACCATTGTTCTCAGTGTTCTTGATGCCAATTTCATTCGAATATTATGCCTTTATGCGTGTTATACGATAGGATACACCATTAAATATTAATATTAATGTTAATAATAATAATGAGAGTAATACTAGTAATATTGATATAACAAATTATGCTTATCAAATCTCATATATATATATATATATATATATATATATATATATATATATATATATATATATATATACTATATATTAAATTAATAATATTAATAATACTGATCTCATTATTAATAATGAAAGAAATAACTATATTTTAACTTGTAATTAAATTTAATATAATAATATTACATATTATTAATTATGTAATACTTATATTATATAATAACATATTTGAATATTTAATATTTATATATATTATATATATTACAACATACATATAATATTAATGGTATACAGAATTCATATATATATATATATATATATATATATATATATATATATATATATATATATTTTAATAACATCTTATTTTTTTGTATATTACTCAACATATTTAATTCAAATGATTAAATGGTATAATATTAATTTAAATTAATATATACACTTATATTTTATTTACATATATATATATTTATTTACATATTTATTTACACACAATTGTTCGTGAATCGTCGAGAATTGACAAAGGTTAACTGAATCCATATAAACAGTTAAAAAATTTTGAGACTCAACATTACAGACTTTGCTTATCGTGTCGAAATCATATAAAGATTAAGTTTAAATTTGGTCAGAAATTTCCGGGTCGTCACACATATATATGCATAAAATGGACACGCCACACAATAATAAACAAATAGCACATACCGGAGTCCATGCATAAGGCAAGCTAAACTAAGCATACCGTACGATCGCTATACAACAAGCCAATAATATCAACAATGTAAGTACACCAACAACGATATGTAAACGCCAATAAGCTACACCCGGAGGGTTAGCTACATCACAACAATACATCAATATATATATATATATATATATATATATATATATATATATATATATATATATATATATATATATATATATATATATATATATAACAATGCGTAAACCGCCCATGGTTAACCCCTTAACCCAATACCAAGATGAAGATTGGCCGAAACTACACGAGCCTTAGTAAATCCACACCACACGAGACTACTATCTTCAATACCACAACAACATCGAGGTTAGCCGAACTACACGAGCCTTAGTGAATCCGCACCACACATGACCACTACCTCAATAAGATGACCGAATATACACGCGTCATCGTGAATCCGCACCACACGTGATTACCTCCCAAATTAAAACCCACGATCCCGGGATTATATAAATCCACATCATCGGGGTTACTCAAATCCAAATCACAAGTCCATGTGATAACGTACACACCAAGTGTGCACCTCTTCAAAGGTGGTCAACCAAAACGCACCACCGTGCCAATTGGACGTATTACATAAGTCCATCAAATCCACCTATGTGTGAAGTGAGCTCTATAGCCGAGGATCACTTCACCCAACCCGCACCCATCCTATACATACATATGCACATAGTATATTGACACTCAGCTTAGCGTCTTGAAGAATGCTACCGAATAATCCACAACTCGCCAATGGAATGTACCTATTCCATTATCACAATACAAGCAACACACTTAGAGTGGATTTACAAACCAACTCAAATTGACACTTAGTGCAATTTCGACCAATTGCACTTCCAAGCACAAACCGCGCCCAAACTAACTAATAATCACTAACACTAGTGACAATGGTCCGAATATGCCAATTGAACCTAATCATAAGTGTTAAACACTTATCATTCTCAAAATCACCCATAAACCCTAATTTTGACTCATTTCAAAATTAGTCTTTCAAATATACTAAAATGGGTTCCAATACTACCATAATCACTAATCCTAGTGATTAAATCCAATTACAAGTCCTAAATCATGGCTAAGTCAGTTTCCAACCCAAAACCTACCACCAACAACAACAAACCCGATTACTAGCATCAATGAACTCACTTCAAGAGTTTAAATGGGTTTCTCAACAAATCAAGTTCAAACCCTAACTTGAATATCAAATCAAACAATGAAATTCGGAGTTAGAACTTACCACAACAACCAAAACGTAGCTAGGAACGAGGTGAACAACTTTAACACTCAAGCTTTTGATCGATTCAAACTTCTTCTTCTCCAAAACCCCAAATCTCTCTCTAGAAATCTCTCTCTCTAAGAATGGATGAGAGTGTTGAATGGATGTGAAAATGATCCAAAGTTGGATCCAAACCAGCTGATATGGCCTCAGATCCGTCCTCAAGTGAAATGACCAAAAAGCCCCTCATTTAACTCTAATTAGAAAAAGATTGGAAATCTGTCCCAGGTGAGGTGCGCGGCGCGCACCCCTGACCATGCGCGGCGCGCACGAAAGTCAGAACAACCTTCCAGTTTATAATTTACTCAACGCTTCACCCACATAATGTACACCATAAATACTCTATGTACAATAAATATTTGGGTCTTACATAATAACAAGCACGTTAAGAGATTAATATATCATATAATATTTACATGTTAAGAATATATAGTTTCCAACAAAAGTGTTAAGCAATCGTTTTTAAAGTAGACACGGTCAAAGTCCAGACTCACTAATGCATCCTAACAAACTCAGTTAGACACACTAATGCAAATTTCTAGTTCTCTAAGACCAATGCTCTGATACCAACTGAAATGCCCCATTCATATCGATTATAAATGTTTCTTATTAATTGGTTTCATTGCGAAGCTTTGACCAATATATGAGACATTTTTCAAAGCCTGCATTCATTTTAAAAATAAACCATAACCTTTAATTCATCCATAAAGGTTTAAATGACACAACGTAGATTATCAATTAATGATAATCTAAAATACAACGTTTACACATGAACATTACATAATGGTTAATAATAATATGTTACAACAAGGTGTTTCCGAATGCAGTTTTAAACAATATCATACAAGCATGCTGACTCCAAATCTTGTCTTTAAATAGCATGCAACAGCGGAAGCTCTTAATAATCACCTGAGAATAAACATACTTAAAAACATCAACAAAAATGTTGGTGAGTCATAGGTTTAACCTATATAATAAATCATCATAATAGACCACAAGATTTCATTTTCATAACAACATACTGGAACACTCATCTGTATAAAAATCATTCATATGACGAACACCTGGTAACCAACATTAACAAAATGCATCTAGAATATCCGGTTGTCTAACCCTAACATCCGTTTTTGTATTTAGTTTTATACTGTAAAAGAGATGAAAATTTATACTTAGATCTATAGAAGAAGATGATGGAAAATAACAAGGCATAACAAGCAATTTCACATATAGCATAAAAGCACAAGCATGTTATAATACATATATTACAAGGCATGGTAAAATTTAATAACTGCGAACTCTTCATTCGGATTTATTTGCTTCTTCTTTTTCGGGCTTAGTTCATTTGCTAATTTCTTACCGATGCCCATACCACTCCTAATACGAGCAATCATTTTCACACCCTTTTCAGAAGAACCTAGTTTCTTAGATGTTCTAGGTCGATAATCAAAGTTTAAGTAATACGGGTGTTTACGGTATGAATGATCAGGGTTATTCCTGATAACTAAAGGTCCATAGGGCTTGTACCGGTGTAATTTCTATTACTTCATCGGATTCCTCTTCGGAATCCTTCTCGGAATCCTATTCTAGTTCCTCGGGATATTGTGAATCTTCTCAGTATTTTTCTTCTTCATCGGTGACACCATCGACTAACTTTAACTTTGGTACATTAGTTGAAGGTTTTGAATCAATATCTGAGTCGTTTGAGAGACTAAGGTGATCAGAGTCGCTTGATGTGACGACTCAGATTTTTCCGACTACTTGATTATACTATCTACATGATTTAATAATTCCGACTTGATAAGCAATGAATTTTAATATGTCTTGAACCTCCGGAAAGAGTTTTACACAAGCTTTTGGTCACCCTTTTATTCCTACGATTCACAAACGTCATAACTTGTATTAATTATATATATGTACATATATGTATATATATATTTAACTTGAAAATATGATAATTAAATATCTCATTAAGTATATTAATAAAGTATTATATATACATTTTCATACTACTAATTTAAAGAGTTTTCGAATAGTATATATGTTACTTTTTAAACGACGAAATTAACTTATGTTAAAATGTATTTACATACAATGTATTATGTTAAAATGTATTTACATATAATGAGTATAAATACACTTAATAATATACAAATACAGATAAGGGATAGCTATATTCGTATTTCCTTTCATTTTTCTCAAGAATTTTACTCGTATTTATACGGTATTTATACGCGTATTATACGCAGCTTCTAGAAGTATTTACTATTGGTATATACCAATAGAAATCTGCATGATTGATATATTGTGTCATGCATGACATCATCAATCTTATTATGTCATGCATGACATCATCAATTTAACTTATACTTGATATTAGTCAAAAAAAGACAACATAAGTTGTCTATATATACCTTAAAAACGTTTTTATGCATACACCCATTTTTCCATTCCATTTTCTCATTCATACTCTCTAAATTCTCTCTCAAAATACTCCCATCTTTATACTAGATCATCCCCAAGCATTTTCTTCATCTTTTAGCTTCAAAAACAATCTATAATCATCATATAAGAAGCAATCAAGAACACTTACTTTGATTCAAGTTTTGCTTCCAAGTTTGGTTATCTTTAAGCACCAATTTAAGGAGTCTTTCAAGTTCTAGAAATCCTCTTCATATTCAGCTACTTACCTTTCTTAAATCAAGGTATTAGCCTTACTAAAACTCTTGTTCAATTCATATGATTATAGCTATATATATAAGAATTCATAACTAATAACTACTAGAACATAGTTTAGTTAATTTTAAACTTATTTGGAAAACTAATCTAATCTTTCTAACTTAACTCTAATAACACTTATTTATATGTATTATGATGTTATATTAAGATATTATAAGAACTTATAACTTGTACATATGAAGAACACCTTAAAAACTATTTTAACCATATCCTTGCTAACTTTTCCTATATCCTATATATATTCGGACATGTTATCATTAGTATAACAAAATATTATAATCCTGGTTGATTCCGAGCTTGTATATATATAATAATCTTGGTACGTTCCATGACAATACGTGTACAATACATTTTGATAAATTCTAAGTCAATACGTCTCTGGATTGATGTAAGACAATATGTACACAATACGCCGTGGGGTAATTCTAAGATTATATATATACCGATTATTGGACTGTTGGACTTTTCGGACTATTTTGGACTTTTTGGACTATTTTGGACTACTAACAATGGACTACTAACAAAGGATTACTAACAATGGACTACTAACATAAAATGTTAAAAATTATTATATAAGTATTCTATGAACTTGCTATATTAATTTTGTTCACATGTAATATTATCTGAATCATTATTATTGTTATAGGTTCGTGAATCCAAGGATGTCGGCTGTATTTTAATAAGTTGGAAACTTGTTAAAATTATACTTTTACGACAGTGAGTATATAGTCCCATTTTTAAACTCTTCAATATTTGGGGATGAGAATACATGCATCTTTTGTTTTTCGAAATAGACACAAGTACTTAAATATATATTCTACGTTGAGTTGTACCTTTGTATATATCCCTAATAGTCTGGTAACTATTTGTTACATGTGGTTAACATGTAAGCGCGAATCCTATTGATAGATCTATTGGGTTTGACAACCCCACTCGGGCTAGTTAGCACTAGTTCATAACGGGTGTTTAGGACTTCATTTTACTACACTTGGTACGGTGTAGAGATAACTTTGAAAAGGGAATATGCACGGAAAACATCTGTTAAGTATAGTTACTGGGTGCTCAACAACATATAGAATATCTTTGCAGAAACGTTTATAACATGAAATCTTGTGGTCTATTATTATATCTTATGCTGACATTAAAACCTATATCTCACCAAGCTTTGTGTTGACAGTTTAAGCATGTTTATTCTCAGGTCTTTAAAAGTCTTCCGCTGATTGCTTGCTAATAAACATTATCTTTGTCATGTAATATATTTGGCGTCGTTCATGCTTGTGTTTAAAGAAAGTTGCATTCTAATAAACGTTATCTTTGTCATGTAATATATTTGGCTATTATGCCCACGTTGTAATATTCCAAAACTTATGTATTCGGGGATCATTTCTCCAATGATCGCCCACATGTTTAAAACTTTCATTTATATATGAAAGGTTTGGTCGTTATGAAATAAGAATGCAATATTTTATAAAATTTATCATATAGAGGTCAAATACCTCGCTATTGAAATCAATGAATAACGTACCTCGTTTATAGTAATATGGACAGGTCGTTTCACTTGAGAGGCTAAGGTGATCGGATGATGTCATCTATCACATAATAGCAAGCACGTTAACAGATTAATATATCATATAATATTTTCATGTTAAGAATATATAGTTTCCAACAAAAGTGTTAAGCAATCGTTTTTAAAGTAGACACGGTCGAAGTCCAGACTCACTAATGCATCCTAACAAACTGGGTTAGACACACTAATGCAAATTTTTTGTTCTCTAAGACCAATGCTCTGATACCAACTGAAATGCCCCGTTCATATTGAAATGCCCCGTTCATATCGATTATAAACGTTTCATATTAATTGGTTTCATTGCGAGGTTTTGACCTCTATATGAGACGTTTCTCCAAACCTGCATTCGTTTTAAAAATAAACCATAACCTTTAATTCATCCATAAAGGTTTAAATGACACAACGTAGATTATCAATTAATGATAATCTAAAATACAACGTTTACACACGACCATTGCATAATGGTTAATAATAATATGTTACAACAAGGTGTTTCCGAATGTAGTTTTAAACAATATCATACAAGCATGCTGACTCAAAATCTTGTCTTTAAATAGCATGCAACAGCGGAAGCTCTTAATAATCACCTGAGAATAAACATGCTTAAAAACGTCAACAAAAATTGTTGGTGAGTCATAGGTTTAACCTATATAATAAATCATCATAATAGACCACAAGATTACATTTTCATAACAACATAGAGGAACACTCATCTGTATAAAAATCAATCATATGATGAACACCTGGTAACCGACATTAACAAAATGCATCTAGAATATCCCCAAACATACATGAACACTCATCTGTATAATAATAATCAAAGTACTAAAGCATCCATAACCTGGATGGGGTTGTTAGGCCCAATAGATCTATCTTCAGGATTCACGTAAATTTGTGGCCAGTTCACTAATTCTTAGGTTACCAAGCTAAAAGGGTGATATCTGGTGTAATAATTCATTCATAGAATGTAATTTCAAGTACTTGTGTCTATTTTGTAAAATATTTACAAAACTGCATGTATTCTCATCCCAAAATATTAGATAGTAAAAATGGGACTATAACTCACTTGAACAGATTTTCAAATCGTTGAAAATCAGACTTGGCCTTGAATCAATTCACGAACCTATAATACATATATATATATATATATATATATATATATATATATATATATATATATATATATATCAAAATGTAATACCATTATATTCATATCATATTTTCAATTACGTATGATGATTTAAGCTGTCAAGTTAGTAGTCCATCGTTAGTAGTCCAGCGTTAGTAGTCCAATAGTCCAATAGTCCAATGTATAATCTTAGAATTTAATCAAGACATATTTTATACGTAATGTTATAGACTCAATCTTGACCCATGGTACGCGTATTGTCTTAGAATTAACCCAGACGTATTGTGTACATGGTGTCTTACGATCTATCCGAACGTATTGTATAACTATTGTCTTAACTAATCAAGATTATATTATATTGTCTCAGAATTTACCAAGACTAGTATATTACAAGGAAATAGTCATGAAATGTTTAAATACATGTAGGATATAGGAAAAGTTAGCTAGGATATGGTTAGTATAGATTTTATTAAAAAAAATCTCGTAGCCATTTAAGCTATTTCTAACCAATATTGTTTTGCTCATAATTTCTTCATTACAAATCGGTTTTGAGTGATTCAAATTGCTATGGTTTTGTAATGAACTCAATTTTCTAAAACTAAACTGAAAACGTGGTGGTTTATAGTCGGAGTTACAGGTTACAAGTCTATTTAGAAACAGGTGGTCATTTCTGTCGAAAGAACGGCATCTTGACGACCATTTTGAAAAACATATTTTTACTTTGAGTTTAACCACAATTTTTAGATATATTATCATGTTCATATGAAATAACATTTTCTCAGAAAACAAACGTTCAATTCAAAGTTTAAGATAGTTTTTAATTATCCAACCCAAAACACCCCCCGGTTTCACTACGACGGCGTATGTTCAGTTTTACGGTATTCTTCGTGTTTACAAGTTTTAAATCCTTATGTTAGCATATCATATAGATATATTACATGTGTTTAATTGTTTTTAAAATTCAAGTTAGAAGGATTAAGTTTGTTTGCAAACAAGTTTAGAATTAACTAAACTATGTTTTAGTGATTGCATGTTATATACTCCGAATAAGATAGTTATATAAGTATGAATCGAACCAAATTATGAACAAGGTTACTACCTCAAGTTTAGAAGGTAAACCTACTGGAAAAGATAAGAAATAATCTTAAGCTTGAAAGGATCTTTGATGGCTTGGAAACTCTTGAAGTAGAATCATGGAATGAAAACAAGTTCAAGTAAGATTACTACTTGATTTAAGATAGTTATGTTTATAGAATTTAATCAAATCTTGAATATAATTATTACCTTGATTTAGAATAAACACCTACTGAGATAAATGAAGATTTCTTGATTTTGAATGATTACTTGAATTGGATTTGAACGATTGAAAGTAATCTTGCAAGTTTGAAAGATTTCTTGAAGTGTTCTTGAATGGTGATGAATCTTGATTGTAATTGAAGCTAGATTGACCTAGATGATCAAAGTTACTGAAGTAGAGGTGTTCTTGAGTTTAGAGAGAGTTAAGATGGAGAGAATTTGGTTTAGAAAATCAAAGAAATGTGATGTGTGTGTGTTATAAAAAAATGCCTACATGCTTAGTCAAATAAGGTTTCTAGTTTTGTTTTCTTGCTCATAAGTCATGCTAGTTGTCAAATGATGGTTCCCACATGTTTCTTAAATCATTTAGGGCTGCTAAGGAGCAGATTTTTATGTGTACATACTATTAGTATACAGTTTTATTAGCTGAGTATTATACGGGTACAAATACCGTACGAATACGAGTAGAATTCTTGATGAAAACGAATGGGAATACGATTATAGCTATCTTTGTTAAGTATAAGTATGTATTTAATTCTTTCAAAAGTGTATTAATACATCTTAATACGACACATATGTATTCATTTTGATTAAGGCGTTATTACGTATGACGACCCGAAAATTTCTGATCAAATTTAAACTCTAATCTTATATAATTTCGACACTATAAGCAAAGTCTGTAAATGTTGAGTCTCAAAAGTTGTGAACTAGTTTCATATATTCAATTGACCTTCGACTGTTCCCGACGATTCACGAACAACTATTTGTAAATAGATACATATATAAATATATTATAATTTGAAATATTATTGGAACTATTGTATAATTAAATTGTTGGAAATAAATACGTAAAATAATATGCAATGTAATGAAAACTATTATTATAAATATATAAATATATATATAATTATGTGTATAAATATTACTTGTAAATATATAAATTATATTAAATCTAATTGTTTAAGAATATATAATATATTCATTTTTGTAGTTAAACATGCTATTTAAAACTGTTTATATATAGAAAGAGAATATATTGAAAATAAATAATTTCGAGCTTAATTAGTAAACGTCAGTAACACTCGGTTGACGTTTTGTTAGTTTTAATATACATATAGTACATGTTCATGAAGGGTTGAGATAAAAGTTGGACTGTAAATTAATTACGAAGATTTTAGGTTTAACAAAAACATTTTTACCTTTCTAGTTTAAATATTAGTACTCCGTACATATTAATTGGAACAGAAAATAAATAATTATCGAACATTATTGATCAGATTTCAAACAGGTAATGACTGAAATAAATAAATGGACTTAATTTTAAAATATGTGATTTTTCTGAATTAAATTATCCGTAACTGTTTAGCAATGGACACACCCCGTGAAAACTGTCGGTAGAGTATATCCAAAATTCATGGCTGCTACCTTAATATTACTATTCATCACTATTGAATTTTACTATGTACGGTTACTGTTTTTGTCATCTCTTTCACTAGCATAGATATCATATAAATATATGTATACCCGTTACATGAATCTAACCACACCATCACTTAGGTTCTTCCTCCCTTTTTCTCAATTTTTTCAGCCACATACAGCACCCAACAACCGCCGCCACCCGCCACCCCAATATACTAACCCATCTTGATCACCATCAACACTCCATCATCTCACCATTGTCGAGAACCACTACACAACCCACGAATATAAGCTGCTGTTAATGATTCTGTCTCCTATTTACGTTTACAGCCACACCTTCACCACCATGCTCGATGTTTCTGTTTGAAGAACCAATTAATCACCATTTTCACTTGTTCTAGTTATGATTTAAAGAAACCCAAACCACCATGGATCACTACTATAGCTGCCACGCTTAATTTATTTCTGTTTTTTTTTTCTGGTTTCTGTTCACGTCAAATACCAACCATCATCACGTTATTTAAAACTGTCGTCTGCTACTATTGCATTTTCTATATTTCTGTTCAATAACCCAACCACTACAACCTGCTCCTACTCGCCACCTTATTGCTACTGTTGTGTTCATATTGATACTGCAAAAACCCGAAGCCAAACACACTTGTACACTATTGTTTTGCTGCTATTGCTTCCGTATATTTTTGTTGAACTATTGATGAAAATGACGGTACTATTTCAATAAAGAAATAGTGGTAGAATAAAGAGTGCTCCACGTTCCTGTCTGTTTTTTTTTTGTTTCAAACCCCACCGAGAAACACATTTTTTTTATTTAAATTATACATGTTGGGTTAAACTTATGTACTTGGGCCTTGTTCTATTGGTTCTGTTGGGCTAGAAAAACTGTTAATTGGGCCGATTCTTGAAGTGCTGGGCCGAATATTATAAACAAGAAGAGGAAACCGAGATGATTACGGGTTATATTTTTAACGTGCGTATTAAAATTAAATAAGAGCTTGTAGCTCAGTTGGTTTGATGCGTAAGTATGTTACCGGGAGGTCGCGGGTTCGAGACATGGTGGCGCCATTTTTTGTTTATTTTCTCATCCTTTTAGGTATAAACCTTATTATTATTATTATTATTATTATCATTTTCATTATTTTCATTATTATTATAATTATTACTATTATTATTATTATGATTATTGTTGATAAGTATTATTATTAGTGTTGAGTTACTCATTATTATTACTATCATTACTATGACTATTTGTAGGATTATGATTTTAAGTATTATTATAATTGTAATTAGAATTATTATTGTTAATATACGTATCATTATTTTTAACATGATTAGGATTATTATTAGTATTATTTATTAGTTATTATGATTATTATTATTATTAATCTAAGTATCATTATCATTAAAATTAGTATATTAGGAGTACCCTTTTACATTAATTTTAGTATTATTAATTATGAACACTAAAAATTTCTATTTAAAACGATAATTATTATTAAACTTACAATTACTATTGAAAATGCTATTTTTGCTAAAACCATTATTTTTACTTTATCATCATTACTAATAGAATTACCATTTTTACTAAAATTACTATGATCAGTATTATTATTATCCTTAAACTAGTATTACTACAATTGATAATTTTACAAAACAAACGATATATATATATATAAATAAATACAGATATATTTACTAAAATAAAGTATACTAATACTATATAAAATTTCATTTTAACTAGTAACATTAATTAAGTATCAAATAAGCATTATAATGTAAAGTAAGTATTAATAAAAATTATATATATAATAACATTAATCTTAATACATAAGATAATAGATATACACTTGTTTGATTACGATTATTTGTTTTAATATAAATACAAATGATATAGGTTCGTGAATCTGAGGCCAACCCTGCATTGTTCAATATAGTCATATGTATTTTTACTACAAAATACATTAGGTGAGTTTCATTGCTCCCTTTTTATATATATTTTTGGGCTGGGAATACATGCAATACTTTATAACTGTTTTACGAAATGGACACAAGTACTAAACTTAATTCTACGTGGGTTAGAATCACAAATATTCCCCTAGCTTGGTAACATTAATCTATTGGTTTATGAACTGATAGACGCGAATCCTATTGATAGTTCTATCGGGTTTGACAACCCCATCCGGGCTAATCGCGCTAGCATTTAACGGGTGTTTAGTACTTCGAGGTTAACGAAACGCACTTGATTCGGTGCAGATATTATTATACATCAGGGGTATTCATTATTATTATTGTTAAGGCTTGTTACCAGGTGCCCATGGTTGTAGAACATTTTTATTACACTGCGGTGTAACGATATTTATGGAAACTGAAATCTTGTGGTCCATTACTGTTACTGAAAGTATTATTTATGATAAACCTATGAACTCACCAACCTTTTGGTTGACATTTTTAAGCATATTTATTCTCAGGTACGAATTAAGTCTTCCGCTGTGCATTTGCTCGTTTGAAAGATATTACCTGAAGTCATTCATGGCATATTTAGGCCAGTACCTCGCAATGGAACCAAATGTTGAAGTGTTCGTTCAGATGGTTTAGGACGGGCCTTGACAGTTGGTATCAGAGCAGGTCGTCTTAGCGAACCAGGTCTTGCATTAATGTGTCTAACTGATAGATGTTAGGATGCATTAGTAAGTCTGGACTTCGACCATGTCTGCATGTCAAAAGTTTTGCTTATCATTTGTGTCGGAAAAATCTCATGTCCATCACCTTAAGTCTTGACACTTGTTCTTGCATTTATTGCATACACGGTGAATGGACGAATCATATCTTATCATATCTATTACAGTGGATCTTATTTGGTGTTTCCCTTAATTCCCTCCGTAATTTTAGGTATTCTAATATTATATATATCCATACATATTATGCATTAGGAATACCATCTAATCATCATTTCCTACCACTGATCTTCTCATACTGAAAGTCTTTTCTGTAATCGCGTAAGATGGCTTCTACGAATCGGCCTAGTTCTTCTGACTCTAAAGACAGCGTGACGGGAGCACGCCAACCTATCAACTACCGTGATTACTGGAGAAAATGGGGGTGGGTTCGCGACATACTCACCCGCTCACCGGCGAACCCGTTCGCAACACTGTTTATACCCTGTTTATACTCAACCCGCTCACCGGCGAACCCGTTCGCAACACTGTTTATACCCTGTTTGCAAGAATTTTTCGTCTTGAGGCTACCATTAACGGAACTATAGAAGATATTCGACCTTTACCTCACACTGATAACCAACCAGGGTTAGTAGAAGAAGTTAGAGAACTCTGAGCTCGAGTATTAACTTTAGAGAGCACGGTACACAATTTGCAAGCACCAGCAGTATCACCAACACCAGTAACATCACCAGCCTCAACACCAGTACCACCAACAACCCAAGTTTCAACATCACACGCCTCAACATCGCAAACTATACCTCGAGCATAATCATCGTTCTACATGACGTTCTACATCATTTATCTTCGTACGTGATGTGGAACGAGGTATATATAAAAATACTATTAATTACGCTACAATTTACACAAGTTATTTAGTTATTTAATGAATGGATATACCTAAACCTTGCTACACACTTATAGGCAGTGTACCTAATCGTAGAGTAGTGTAGTTTTTAGTAAGTCCGGTTCGTTCCACAGGGAGCTAGTTGAGTTTAACGCTATATTTTTAAAACTATAAATATATATATATAATTATTATTATTATAAAAGGGAGGTTTTTACTGTTTAACGACCGGTTTGTCAAATTTTTAGTTTTAGCGATAAAGATAAATTGCGAGTAAAATAAATTGCGAGTAAATAAAATAGCGATGAAATATGAAATAAAAGTATTATGCTTATTTAAACTTCCGTAATCATGATGTTTGATATTTTGGTTATATATTATTACCCCGGGTTAATTGTTATTTAGCCTGGTTTATTTGATACGGCTATCTGGCTTTTGCCCATAATAGTCCATCGGTCATAAATATAAAGTGCGAGTGTCCTCGTCAAATTACCCTTATACCCGAAGTCAAATAGTCCAACTAATTAAGGATTAAAACTGTGACGCAGTTATCACTTATGTCAACAATTACACCAGTTATCACTGTATGTAATCCACCCCTGTTTTAATTAGATATGAATATTAATTTATCCACTTGATCAGTTTGAATACTCAATTACCTAACCCGAATAATTAATTAAATGATTATAATAGACTCCGTATGAACGTCACTAAATAGGACAACCATAATCATTATTAATTATTTAGATTAATTAATTTGAAGATGGGATCGACAGACTCCATTGAGTTGTCACTCGATTAGACAATACCCCCCATCTATTAATAGTCCATAGTCCAATGTCCACAAGTGTCGGTCTTTGTCCAAACATTAATTATGGTCCAAAGTTCAATAACCCGGTCTTTAATATTTAGTCTAACATCACGATTACTTCGGCACAAATAAGCATAATAATAATTTAGTTACGAGACATTAAAATAAAAAGGTTGAACATAACTTACAGTGATTAAAAATCGTGTAGTGTTACACAGACAGAGTTTTGACTTACAAAACCTTAAAACATTTGTTACAATAACCTTATTATTGAAATTATCTTAACTTAAAATTATAACACAAATATAAGTATAGATTTAGAGAAAGAAGAAGAGATAAAAATCTCTGGTGCCTTTATTTTGTGCAGAACTCGGCTGCTTTTATAGGCAATTTGATCTCAGACTGCTCCGCGATCGCGGCACTTCTGTGCCTTGGGGCTCCGCGATCGCGGAGGTCCCTTTTCCAGCTGGTTGTAGTTTGGATCCTAGCTTGTCGACATAATATAATATAATATAATATATAAATAATTAATTATATATTATATTATATTCTTGTGCATACTTGACTTGTACTTTCAGCTCCGTTGAGTAGTACGTTGATAGTTGGTTCATATGTCGTTTCCAGATTTTCGAACGTCTTTTTGTACGCTGAGATATCTTGTACTTTGCGTTCCGCGACTTGTACTTTTGTCATTTTTAGACGTTAATCATCAATAAATTGAACCACTTGAATTGTATCTTGTACATTTGAGCTTTTTGGTCATTTGCGTCTTCAAATCGTCAATTATGCCTTTTGTCTTCACCTTTTATTATTTAAACGAATATCACTTGTAAATAGAACAATTGCAACTAAAAGCTTGTCTTTTTGGAAGGATAATGCTATGAAATATATGTTCGTTTGTAGTATTATCAAATATTCCCACACTTGAGCATTGCTTGTCCTCAAGCAATATAGAACTTGAATCACACTAATCACTTATTTATTCTTCACACTTTATACATCAGTGATTTTGATACGGTGGTATAAACAATGATAGTAACAATGTGGTTTACAGTCCCACATGACTATAAAAATTTAGATCCTTTAGGAAATAGGATCTTTATGAAAACATTTGATCTTTTGAAAATTCAAGCTAGGTTTTACCCTAGACAGGTTTTCCGGAATAACCCTTCACCTGTGTTTGCAAAATTGTTTTTGTGGGTTTCAGATTTTTTAAAATTTTGGCTCAAAACTTGCGGTTTTGTGTCACCCACTTGCTAACCTGTATTAGGAAAGCACACATCCAGTCTACTTGTCCCGTATATTACCTTTCGGTAAACAACTGTCCTGTTATAAAGGAAAGCGATGATCAAGTAACTGTTAAGGCGATGTCTAATGACATACGTATGATTATGGTCCACAACGTGTCGGATGCAATTACTATCCTTGGTAGGAGCAATAGTAAAGATCACCCTATAGTTTTTCGGTCTGGCACAAGGTCCTGTCTTCGACCATGCTATGCAACCACCGTTCTTACGGTTGACACCCGATTTGGTTCAGGTGACCTAATGAATTCTGAAGAAATCTTAGGATTTTACGTTCAATGGTAATGAACGCATTGAAAATGGGTTTTTCAGAAAACAAATCGGTTTTAGTTTTGATCAAAATATTTTCTCGTTCAAGCTCGAGTTTAGATATCATTGAATTCCATGAGTTTGAATTCTCAATCTTTAAGGTCAATCTCAAGGATTGAGTAATATCAGGCTTAAAAGCTGATTTTTAATCTTTAAGGAGATTATCCTTTCTGGGGGTCTGATTCATTAGTCTTATCCAGCTAATTTGCACGGCACCCTCTCCATTTTACGAGACAGATCCTCTCATGGTTAGGATAAGTCTGACCACATGGCGACCCTGTTTGATGTTGAGGTCCGTGGATTTCCTGCTGATATTAGAGATGACTTTCCTAGATTTTTTGTCAACCTACAGCTGGTCTGGACGACAACTTCTTGACCTAAATCAAGAAGCACGTGTCTTTTTCCGGAAGACTTTACTTCCTATAATGATGGAATTGATTCATCGTGTAGATCCATCTTTCTCATATATTTATATTACATTACACCGGGTAAAACTGATTAGTTTAGTCCAAAGCAAAAGTACCTGCAATAATCTTGTACAAAAATGTGTGATATATGTTTTAAATAACTTGGTAATTCTTCCCACACTTAGCTTTTATTTATGTTTTTCTTTGCCTTTTTATTCTCCTCCATTTCATTTTAAATGAATTCTAATATTTAAGGTTGTTTCTCAATTTATGTCCTTTTTGAGGCAACGATAATTTCGATTTTATCACCTAGTTTTATCGTTCATAAATATGTATAAACATGATTTTGAATTCATGTAATTGAAAATTTTTCAATTTTTCATAAAATTTGGCAATTTAAACTAAGTGTGTTAATAATATGTTTAACCGAAAGAATTTAATCCCTCCCCACACTTAAGATCTTGCAATGCCCTCATTTGCAAGAAATCAGTAAAAATTTAAATTCATGAGGGTGATTAGCGTAGAAAATGATTAAAATTTTACCAAAGTTTCAAACATTTTGTTGATTGTTTGTTTGAATGATAAATGGTGCACGTCATTTGTTCATTCCTTCATTTGTTATATCACTTTTTTTTCGTCTTGTCGTCAAAATTGGTAGCTTTTGCTGAACTTAATGCTAGTCTTTGAAAATGCGCTATTTTACCCTGCTTGTATATGACATAAACTACAAACATATATGCATATTTTTGAAGTTTGATTTTATAACCCCACATTCAAAAATTTATAAAATCTAAAATCTAAAATGTTAGAAAACTAATAAACTATTACAATATCAAAATAAATATTAAAGAATATAAACTTTACAAATTACAAAAATTAAATAAAAATAAGAAAATAAGAATAAGAAAAACTATGGTTGATGAGGATACCACTAGGGGTTCCATGGTTCGTGGTACGTGTCCTGGTATGCTTGAAATGGATCGTATGTAGGAAACGGTGGTCTTGTATCTACAGTCCATGGAGGAAAGTTGGCTGGCTCGGTAGGTATGTAGTTCCCACCTTGGAAGGCTAAATGGGCTTGGATTTGACGTTGATGGAAATCCCATGCCTGAAACTCATGTAGCCTAGCAGCTTCATATTCGTTTTGAGCCATTAACCTTTGTATGTCTGTCATTTGGTTTCCTCCACCTATATTACCTTGTTCTTGATCCCGTTCTACCTGTGGATGTCTACCCTCATATGGTAGTGCAACGTTTCATCTTTTCAATAAAACCTTTGCACCAGCATATACACGTATAACTATTCTCTCGCGTTGTTCGGGTACTGGTACTAATTCTCTCCCGCGAGTTCTATCCACATTAAGGTATTCAGCAATCAAGGTAATAAAAATACCACCTCCTATTATGCTATGGTGTCGCATACCACTTACCAGCACCGATAAATAATAACCCACACAATAAGGTATGTTCACAAAGCTCTGTGGGTCTCTAATACACATGAGGTAAAATAAATCATGTTCATTTACCTTATCTTTATTCTTACCTCGTTGTGTAATTGAGTTAGCTATAAATATATGTATAACTCTAAGCTCAGCTCTATCAATATCGGTGTAAGAGTAATGTCCCCCACGAAATCGATTATGGCTACTCATTCTACTCCATAATCCATTCATATCAAAGTTCTCATCAACCCTCCTACCATTAAATATTAACTGCCTACAATCATAAGATTCTAATTCCTCATGCGTATATATGTACAAAGCCTGAGCCATCTCTAAAAGAGACATACGGCGCATCACACCGCCTAACAAAAATCTAATAAAACTCTGATCGGTTATACTAGATACATGATCATTTATTTCTACAGTACTTAACAATTCAACACACCATTCCTTATATACAGGCCTACGTATGGTGAATAAACGTTCCCAATCACTAAAGGTAGAATTACCATACCTTTGGTAAAGTAACTCTCTGATTGGTTCGGCCAATCCCACTGTCTCTAAAGGATCCCAATCTATCTCCCTGGGCACTTCAACCTCTTTAGGATGAAGAATGCTCAAGTTCCTCTGATATTTTAGATAGTCTATCCAAAATCTGTCAAATCTTAACTTTGGGTGTAGATTCGCTTCTGTTATGTCTATCAATGCGATGAATGCGTGTGGTTCATATTGCCTGTACTGATTGTTGATCTGTTGTTCGTCTTCATTCTCAGGAGGAGTATTAGAAGCTTGGGCTGCGGATGATGATTCACCCCTTTCAGTCTGCAAAACACATTAAACACAATTTTTGTGCATCCAAATATGCATTAGTGTTAGCAAAATCATAAATCAAAATAATCATAATGACATGTTTAAACAATATCAAACTTATACACATTTTCATATTTTTAACAATTCTACACTTTTTCAAATAAGCATATATGAAAATGTTTACAAAGTTCAAAAGCATTCAACTCAAATAACATGTTAAAATAACCATTACTAGCAATTAAACAAATTTCAAATGGCATTTACATCAATTTAATCAAGTTCATGAATTTTATACCTAAAAAGTCCACTTTAATTCTCAAAAATCATGTTTAGGATCAAAGTATGGATCATTTAGTTACCTAAACATGTTACACTACTTAATTTAGCAATAATTCATGATAAAAATCGGCCATAACCTGTTTATATCAAAAAGCCCCAAATTGCTCAAGAACACAAACCCTAGATTCCTAAAAATTTTGAAGTTTTTGGCTTCAAATCATGTTAAATAGCATCAATCTAGGTTATACATGCATAATATACTAACAATTTAACTCTAATTACACTAAAAATTAACAAAATCAAATTAGGAAAATTATAGCTCAAGAACACTATAAATTCGAATTAAAGAGTGTAATGTGTAGAAATTTACCATTTTCCTTAAGAAACTCCTTGGTAGAATCCTCCTCATTGTGTTTTTAGTGAGAAATTTGGTGATAAACGGTCAAAAATCATTTTTCGTGGGTTTTCGCAGAAAATAATGGGGATGGGGGAAGGGGAACTGGTCTGTCGACCAGTTTATCCTTTCTGTATTTTGGTCTCTCCGCGATCGCGGAGGGATTGACTCTTACTGCTCTGCGATCGCGGAGCAGTATTTTTCCCGATTTTTTTTATATAAACCTTTACTTAATTAAAACAAATAAATAAATAATTTTAAAATTTTGTTTTTCCTTAGTATTGAGAGCGAGGTCGTTTCGGTACGTTCACCTAGTTCGTCCCTCAACAAAATTTTCAAAATTTTCGTTTAAAAGAGATTGTTTTAAAAACAAAGATTTTTGGTTTTTTAATATTTTTGGCATACTTTATATTAATAAGATTAAAAATAATGATAACAAAATTTTTCGTCCCTCCCTCGGGTAAAGCAATTTCGGTTCAAGACCTAGTGTTTAACTTACGATGAATTTTAGAAATCATATTTTTAAATTAATAAAATAGAGTAAATTTTGTTTTTAAAATTCACACAAAACTTAAATTTAAAATACATATTAAAATATAAATATTTTTAATATTTTTTTACATTAAATTTTATAAATTTTAAAATACTATATTAATATAAAATAGTTATATATTAATTATAAAAAGAAGGAAAAATAAAAATAAAAATCTTTTTGATCTTTTATCCCACTTTAATCAATTAAATTTTTGAATTGATTGATTAAAGATATTTATACCTTATGAATAAACGATAAATTTTTGCAGTGATGGATTAAATTTTTGTATTGATATTAGTAATTTCGGTTTATTATACCTATTTTTAATGAATATCAATTTAATACTTTATAGCGACAATTTAGCGTTTAAAAACAAAAGGTTAAAAACATAAAATAAATAAAAACTTACCTGTGAAGCTTATTAAACCATGACTGATATCAAATGCATGCTTCATCTTGTAAAACCTAAAAACAAAAACATTCAGAATGGAGGGAGAGGACTAGTTCTTTAGGGTCTGCTAGTAGAAAAGACCAATCGGATTCCATTCTCGGAACTACACGAAAACAGAATATCAAACTTCTAGATAGCATGAAATTATCTTTAAAACTTTTGAATCTCCCCACACTTAGCTAGATGTGGTGTTGAAATCGTGATTAACTTCATCGTCAACTTCCATCAAACCATCATCAACTTGCATATCTGTGATTTTTGTTTTAAGCCATTGGTCGGTTTCTTTTGTAATCTTCACAAAATCAACAAATTTTTCTTTTTCTTTTGACGACAGATTAGATACTAATCGGTTACATAACTTAAAGTTCCTCTTAATCCTAGCATTGTGAACTCGTTTATAAAGCTTCTTCATTGAATTGTTAATAACGAGGTCATCTAATTTTGTATCATTAATGGGGTTCTTTGTTTTCTGGTCATCATTAGGTGTTACTTCATCTTCCCCACACTTAGGTGTTTTAACATTGTTAAGCACTACCGTTGGAGTTATCGGTTCAACGGTTTTGGTTGGTGGAGATCTAGACTTTCGACTCACAAAGGTGATAGATTTTTCACCATCATTAAGTGTCATTCTACCTTCTCTTACATCAATTAACGCCTTGGTTGACGCTAAAAATGGTCGACCTAAAAGTAGAGGAAAGTTTGAGTCTTCTTCTATGTTTATGATAACAAATTCGACTAGAAAGGTTAAATTACCTACTTGAATAGGTAGGTTGTCAGCAATTCCAACTGGGTGTCTAATGGTTTGGTCAAAGAATCGAACACTCATCTCTGTTGGACTTAACCCTCCTAAATTTAATTTCTTATATAATGAAAGAGGCATAATACTTACACTTGCACCTAGATCTGCTAGTGCATTATACATGACACAATCACTAAGTAAACAAGGAACAATAAATTCACCCGGATCACCTGACTTAGGTGGAAATTCCGGTGAAATAGTATTTAATGGTTCTATTTTTACGGCTTTGGTTTCTTGTTCTTGCTTACTCTTCCTCTTCCTTTTCGAAGTATCACCAACACAAACTTTATTACCTATTTCTTGATCATATTCAACTTTTATTGGAAATGGGATAGGTGGTTTGTATGGTGCATATATTGGTTTTTCAAAACCTGGTGGTGGTGTTATTTCTTCATCGTCTGAAATATTTTCCTCTTTTATTTTTGGTTTTTCAGAATTCGTTGAAACCATGTTAACATTTTCATTTCGAGGATTTACTTCAGTATTACTTGGTAACTTTCCTTGTTTCCTTTCACTCATCAGGCTCGCTAGAGTACCTACTTGTTTTTCTTGATTTAAAATGGAAGTTTGTTGAGTTCTAAATGATTGATCAAACTTTTCATTTGTTTGGGTTTGAGATGTAATAAATTGTTTTTGAGATTCAACTAACTTTAATACCATTTCTTCCAGATTTGACTTTTCCTCTTCAGTTTGTTGTGGTTGTTTATATAAGCCTGGCCTTTGTTGATTGAAAGTATTGTTTTGATTATTATTGTTATTGTTTTGATTATTATTGTTATTGTTGTTTATATAAGCCTGGCCTTTGTTGATTGAAAGTATTGTAAAGAATGTTTTGACTTCGGTTTAAGTTTTGCCTAGGCTGTTGATAATTATTTTGATAATTATTTCCCTGCCTTTGGTTTATGTAGGAGACATTTTCACGTTGTTCCATCGTGTGCTCGACATTACAATCCTTAGTTAAGTGTGGTCCACTACATTGCTCACAACTAATTTGTATTGCGTGAATATCTTTAGTCATCTTTTCCATTCGTCTTTCAAAAGCATCTATTTTTGCTGAAACGGAATCAAAGTCATGGCTAGAATCAGCTCTAGCCACTTTGGATGAATGTAAGATATTTTTCTCTTGGTGCCACTCATGAGAGTGGGAGGCTGTTTTATCAATAATCTTGTGAGCTTCAGTAGCGGTTTTCTTCATAATGGAACCACCAGCAGCTGTGTCAATATCTTTTCTTGTAGCGACATCAACGCCTTTATAGAATATTTGAACTATTTGAAAAGTATCTAAACCGTGTTGAGGACATCCCCTCAACATCTTTCCGAATCTTGTCCACGCCTCAAATAAAGTTTCATTTGGCTTTTGTGCGAATGTGGCAATTTCTCCTTGAAGTCTCACGGCTTTAGATGCCGGAAAGAATCTTTGAAGAAATTTCTCTACTAAGACATCCCATGTATCAATCGCTCCTTCTGGTAATGATTCTAACCAATCTTTAGCTTCCCCAATTAAAGTCCAAGGGAACAACATAAGATAGATCGTTTCATCTTCAATTTCTCAGATTTTAAATAAAGTGAAAATTCTATTAAAGGTTCGAAGATGTTCGTTTGGATCTTCTTTTTCTGTACCACCGAATTGGCATTGATTAGTAACCATATGTATGATTTGTCCTTTGATTTCAAAATTTAGTGCAGTAACTTCTGGTTGAGTAATGGCATGACCTTGGCTCGTACGTGTGGCTCTCATTCGATCTTCCATTGTTTGAGGTTCTAGATCTTCCATATCTTGACTAGTTGAATCCGAATCACTAGAAGATTCTGATTTAACGATTCCTTCTTCGACAAACTCCGTTTGAATAAATTGTGGTTCAGGAGGAATGTTTAATAGTTCAGGATCTTGGAATTGTCCCTGAATATCCTCTGGGTTCTCAATTGTGAAGTTGGGTTCAAAAAATGGATTATCTGAAATTTGAATTGAAGTACTAGTTCGACTAGATGATGATTCTAAAAATTCAATGGCAGCAATATTTGCTAGATGCCTTGATCGAGTTACAGGTGGTGAACGTACGAAAAGTGGTGAACGTTTTGCTCGGTGCATTCACTGAATATCCTATTAGTTAAAAAGATAAAAATTATATAAGTTATCAAATTAATAGACTTTTCTGATTTTGCCCACGTTTCAAATAGCCAAAAGATGCAGCAGGTAGCCAGGACCCTTTAAATCGGAAGTCCATAACTCGCCACTAACAAATCCAACTATTACTACGAACCAGAAAATTTGGATGTCTATCAATTTAATTGCTTACAATAATTTTCCGTCGAAATTTTAAAGGAATTATAGATAAGAAATAGAAAATTCTAATTCCTAAAAACTAGAGCGTAGAAAAAGAAAAAGAAAAAGATTCCGTCGAAAAACGTTGAAAAATAAAAGGTCGAAAAATAATAAAAAGAACGTAGCGCGTCGAAACTTAAAAGTCTAAAAACTAAATCTAAAAAGTTTATGCCTAAAGGTATTAAAGCTTAAAAATGCAAATCTATACGAAAAATGACAATTAATTAAAAAGCACTAAAATCTATAAACTTAAAATGGCGTCGCAAAATTCTAAAGCGTCTAAATCTTAATTCTAAGGAAAAAGCACTTAAGGGATTTTACGGCAAAGCTTATAAGTCTAGAAATAAAAAATTATTACGGCAAATACTAATTTAAATCTAATTACGAACGATAATTATTAAAAATTACGAATTAAACGATAAAAATAAAAATTATAACTAAAATGCTAAAAATACAAATTTTATAAAAATATTATTTTTATATTAGTATTTTTTAAAAGTATTAATTTTTATATAATTAAATAAACTAATTAAAACTTAAATATAACAAATTAAATTAAAAAACTAAAACTAATTATTATTATAATAAAACCCTAAATTATTAATTAATAATATTAATAATTAATCTAACCCTAATCTTGCAATTAATACGTCTGTCAGAGACGGCTCCGCGTTCGCGGAGTTTTCTGCGTATGAAGCTCCGCGATCGCGGAGTTCCACAGTATCCGAGTGTAATTGGGCTGAAACAGTGCGGCCCAGTCCGTTTTTAAAATTAAATTTTTTTTTTAGATTTTTAAGTTTTATAAAATTAAAAATACAAAATAAAAATAAACTTATATTTAAAAACTTAAAATAAAATTATATATTAAAATTCTTAAAAATAAATATATATATTTTTGGATTTTTAGTTTAATATTTTATATTATTACAAAATAATATATTTTTACAAAATTAAAAATAAAGATTATAAATTGTTATATTTTACAAAAATATGGCGTTTAACCGATTATTCCCCGGCAGCGGCGCCAAAAAATACTTGATGTGCAACGAGGTATATATAAAAATACTATTAATTACGCTACAATTTACACAAGTTATTTAATGAATTAATGAATGGATATACCTAAACCTTGCTACACACTTATAGGCAGTGTACCTAATCATAGAGTAGTGTAGTTTTTAGTAAGTCCGGTTCGTTCCACAGAGAGCTAGTTGAGTTTAACGCTATATTTTTAAAACTATAAATATATATATATAATTATTATTATTATAAAAGGGGGGTTTTTACCGTTTAACGACCGGTTTGTCAAATTTTTAGTTTTAGCGATAAAGATAAATTGCGAGTAAAATAAATTGCGAGTAAATAAAATAGCGATGAAATATGAAATAAAAGTATTATGCTTATTTAAACTTCCGTAATCATGATGTTTGATATTTTGGTTATATATTATTACCCCAGGTTAATTGTTATTTGGCCTGTTTTATTTGATACGGCTATCTGGCTTTTGCCCATAATAGTCCATCGGTCATAAATATAAAGTGCGAGTGTCCTCGTCAAATTACCCTTATGCCCGAAGTCAAATAGTCCAACTAATTAAGGATTTAAACTGTGACGCAGTTATCACTGTATGTAATCCACCCCTGTTTTAATTAGATATGAATATTAATTTATCCACTTGATCAGTTTGAATACTCAATTACCCAACCCGAATAATTAATTAAATGATTATAATAGACTCCGTATGAACGTCACTAAATAGGACAACCATAATCATTATTAATTATTTAGATTAATTAATTTGAAGATGGGTTCGACAGACTCCAATGAGTTGTCACTCGATTAGACAATACCCCCCATCTATTAATAGTCCATAGTCCAATGTCCACAAGTGTCGGTCTTTGTCCAAACATTAATTATGGTCCAAAGTTCAATAACCCGGTCTTTAATATTTAGTCTAACATCATGATTACTTCGGCTCAAATAAGCATAATAATAACTTAGTTATGAGACATTAAAATAAAAAGGTTGAACATAACTTACAGTGATTAAAAATCGCGTAGTGTTACACGGACAGAGTTTTGACTTACAAAACCTTAAAACATTTGTTACAATAACCTTATTATTGAAATTATCTTAACTTAAAATTATAACACAAATATAAGTATAGATTTAGAGAAAAAAGAAGAGATAAAAATCTCTGGTGTCTTTATTTTGTGCAGAACTTGGTTGCTTTTTTAGGCAATTTGATCTCAGACTGCTCCGCGATCGCGGTACTTCTGTGCCTTGGGGCTCCGCGATCGTGGAGGTCCCTTTTCCAGCTGGTTGTAGTTTGGATCCTAGCTTGTCGACCTAATATAATATAATATAATATATAAATATTTAATTATATATTATATTATATTCTTGTGCATAGTTGACTTGTACTTTCAGCTCCGTTGAGTTGTACGTTGATAGTTGGTTCATGTGTCGTTTCCGGATTTTCGAACGTCTTTTTGTACGTTGAGATATCTTGTACATTGCATTCCGTGACTTGCACTTTTGTCATTTTTAGACGTTAATCATCAATAAATTGAACCACTTGAATTGTATCTTGTACATTTGAGCTTTTTGGTCATTTGCATCTTCAAATCGTCAATTATGCCTTTTGTCTTCACCTTTTATTATTTAAACGAATATCACTTGTAAATAGAACAATTGCAACTAAAAGCTTGTCTTTTTGGAAGGATAATGCTATGAAATATATGATCGTTTGTAGCATTATCAGTACGACATGACAAATATGTAATCTTTAATGTTTTAGAGATTATATATTCTTGTTCTAACGGTAAATCAAATGAGTTTAATATCATATTGACTCATTAAATCCATGATTACATCTGAAGAAAATATATACGTATATATGTTTTCATAAAGATTGTAATTAAAAAAATTCTTTTGTACAAACTGTTAATGGTGAAAATATTTTAATGGGTAGGTAATACTCGAGGAATATTTAGATTTCACATTAATAAGTTACACTGTACATTCGTCAAAGCTGATTCAACAGTCATTTACTATCCTACTTACAACCATTGATATACGTATCCGTTTACCGCAGAATAACCATTTTCATTCAATTTCATATTTGGATTTTGACCTATTAGAATCCAACAAGTGGCATAATGAAGAAAACATTGGACAAAAATAAAATTTGTTAGAAACAAACGAATTAACTATGAGAAATTCTATTAAGAATCCACGCTAACAAAATCCTAGCTAACTGTTCCTAGCTAACTATTAATTCCTTATTACAATTTATTTATCGCATTTTATTTATCTCAATTTATTTATCGCAATTTATTTATCGCAATTTAAATTCTCGCAATTTTATTATTGTCATTTAATTTCTATTATTTATTTTATGCACTTTAAATATCGGGACACGTATACAAGGTTTTGACATATCATATCGACGCATCTATATATATTATTTGGAATAACCATAGATACTCTATATGTGGTAATGCTCGAGTTAGCTATACAGGGTTGAGGTTGATTCTCAAATAATATTTATACTTTGAGTTGTGATCGAGTCTGAGACATGTATACCATGGGTCACGATACGTATTAATTAATTTGAATATTATATATTAAACTATATATGAATTATTGAATTTCTAACTGTGGACTACAAACATTGGACAATTAAAATGAATTAAAATATTGATTATAATATATGAAACTAAACATTTCTTCAAGTTTGCCACTTGATTTCATCTTAAATCTCATTGGTATCTTGACGGTTACAATCTGCGTTCAAACCTTTCATGATTCTTGAAAACACCTCAATATAGAGAATGAACCAACCGCACCTCATCTACGGAAGAAAAGATTAATGCATATAGTTATGCACCTAAAAATACTCGGAACCTGAGTAAACGTTTAACACGTATCTGTGCTAGCTCCTTTGGTGTTGTTATTATCGAAAATAATTTTTCAACCCCTCTCCAAATTAGCCAATTTTGTCACAGCTCCAGCAAATCAACTTCGACTTTCATGCGGATTAGCCTTATTATAACTTTGATATATAAGCTCGCCTTTCGTCATCGTTACCGGGGAACCGTTTATATTCCACCACATTAGTAGTAAACTTACCAGCAACTTCATTGATCTTTGACTTTCCGAAAAATCATTATATTCATTGAAACCCTCTCAAGTACTCATCCGCAATTTGTAACGAGAATAGCCATACCAATTATCGAGAATCGGTAATCAGTATTTTGAAATCTCGCAGCATGCCTACATCAGCAGTTACATGTATATATATAACATTTATCTCTTAGAATTATGATCTTCCATTCTAAAATTCTAAAAAGCACCCAGTCTACGAATCAATACCCTGAATGTTGAAAAAGCTAAATGAAGCAGTGAAAATTGAAGACTGTCTTAACAGTCAAAAGTTGATGATAAAGAGTAGAGTGTTGAAAAAGCTCAAAGATTTTGGTACTGAAAAATGAATTGAGCAAACCTTGAAGGAGATTCTGAACAAACCACAAGGACTAAACTTGTACATTAACAATTCTGATGAATCAGTATCTGCTGAAGT